>NC_041709.1:35288089-35533089 GCF_900700375.1 Denticeps clupeoides
AAGCAGGAAGGACAGAAGGGACAGAAGCGACGCCCGCGGGCAGGAAAGGCAACGCGGTGAAAGGTAAAAACAAAGCGACATCATTAGAATAAAAGAAAGATCCGCCTGGAGTCTCCGTCACCGGAATTTTATATCGTTTTCCCGCTGCCGCGTTTTAAATCGTGTCTCGGACCCCGACCTGGAACTGTGGTGAAGAAATGGTGGTGATGTGCACCGCATTAGACTCTTGTAAATCTCTGGATCCAATCTGAGGACCTGGCTGTATAAACACGAGAAAGTTCGTGTGCTGCGCTGGTTTCTGTTTCTTCCTGGTTTTATCGCTACTGGTTTGATTTAAGGCTACTGGATTTGTTGGGCGGCCTGTTGTCCTTCACATGGCCAGTAGGCAACACTGTGGGCTCCATTTAAAGTACAAACTCCGGCATTTTTATAACAGCGTTCCAGTCTAGTGTTGCTTCGAAGAACCAGCATGAAAGTAAACGTGAATTTCCATCTCCCGGTTCTTTTAATCTTCAGCTGCTCCTGTTAGGAGACACGTCTGGACCCACCTTCTCATTCAACATGTTTTCTTTATCTTCATGACCATTTACGTTGGTAGATTCTCACTGAAGGCATCAAAACTATGAATGAACACATGTGGAGTTATGGACTTAACAAAAAGTGGAGACCTGACCTCCACAGTCACCGGACCTGAACCCAGTCCAGATGGTTTGGGGTGAGCTGGACCAACAAGTGCTAAACACCTCTGGGAACTCCTTCAAGACTGTTGGAGAAGCATTTCAGGTGACGACCTCTTGAAGCTCATCGAGAGAATGCCAAGAGTGTGCAAAGCAGTAATCAGAGCAAAGAAACTAGAATATAAAACATGTTTTCACTTATTTCACCACTTTTTTTGTTAAGTACAGAACTCCACATGTGTTCATTCATAGTTTTGATGCCTTCAGTGAGAATCTACCAACGTAAATGGTCATGAACTTAAAGAAAACACATCGAATGAGAAGGTGTCCAGACTTTTGGCCTGTACTGTATATGTGAGTTGAGAGGAACAGAGGAATCTCCTGTGCCCAGCTGGATTAAAATGATCAGGAGTTTGAAATTCAGTGCCTGAAATTTGCACTGAATCCACACTAGTGCTGTTGTCAGGATTGTCCTGGTTTTTATGGTTCAATGTGTCCCAATTCAAACTCAAACTACAACACAAAGTGAAGGTTTGATCTAGATTAAAATTGAGATTGGATCAGGGGATCTGATTTCTAAGCCCATGTTTTCCATTTGAAGAACCCGTTTTCAAAAAGTAATCCAATTGGATTACTTTAGAACTGGGCCCTGGAAATCATTTGTAATGGTGTCTGTGATATTTAATGTAATATCAGAAATCTGCTTTGTGTATCTATATGTATTTCCTCGGTTTTAGTCGAACTTGTAGGAAAACCATTAGGAATACCATGAATGTTGCGTTTTCTGTAAAATGTATTCTGCTTCATTCCAAGGTCTCAAGATGGATCCCAGTCTGTCTCTGTTACCTGCTCATCTGAGGAGTGTAGACCAGAGCAACACACATGTAAAGACAGAAATATCACCATATACCATCACATCTCTGAACTGCGGTAAAATACGGGAACCAGCAGGAATTGTTGTGAAGGAAGAGATGGAAGATGAATATTCAGGTGAGTCAAAAACACATGCGTGATCTGGATATCAGTAGGAATTTTAGAATTGACCATTTTCTCTTCAGATAGACCTTTTCACATTTTTCGACTACTGGCCATGTAACGAACAGGCAGATCAAAAAGAACGTCGCACAAAACAAACCTTTTAATTTATATAGAGCCAGATTCTCACATTTAGAGCTCCCCATACCCCTTTATTACAAAAGGCTTCAAATCTTATTTCCAATTTTAACAATTGTACAAAATTTAAATTAATAATCATAAGAAAACATACTTTTGTGATCAATTTCTTACTTAATTTTGTGCTTGAATTTTGCCCTGAATTCACGCTTGTGCTGGGATGAGGATGATCGTGAATTTTTTTTTTTTTGGGTTAATGTATCCCAATTCAAATCTAGATTATAACTGAGATTGGATCAGGGGATCTGATTTCTGAGTCCATGTTTTCAAAATGTAATCCAATTGGATTACTTTAGAACTGGCCTCTGGAAATCATTTGTAATGGTGTCTATGATATTTAATGTAATATCAGAAATTTGCTTTGTGTATTTATATGTATTTCCCCAGTTTTAATCAAACTTGTAGGAAAACCATCAGGAATACCATGAATGTTGCGTTTTCTGTAAAATGTATTTTGCTTCATTCCAAGGTCCCAAGATGGATCCCAGTCTGTGTCTGTTACCTGCTCATCTGAGGAGTGTAGACCAGAGCAACACACATGTAAAGACAGAAATATCACCATATACCATCACATCTCTGAACTGCGGTAAAGTACGGGAACCAGCAGGAATTGTTGTGAAGGAAGAGATGGAATATGAATATTCAGGTGAGTCAAAAACACATGCGTGATCTGGATATCAGTAGGAATTTTAGAAGTGACCATATTCTCTTTGGATATTCCTTTTCACTTTTTGACTACTGGCCATGTAACGAACAACAGGCAGATCAAAAAGAACAGAAGCCAAGTAGCCATCATGTGTTTCAATCGGAAGAAACAGAGAACATCGCAAGAACCAAACCTTTTCATTTATATAGAGCCAGATTCTCACAATTAGAGCTCCCCATACCCCTTTATTACAAAAGGCTTCAAATCTTTTTTCCAATTTTAACAATTGTACAAAATTCAAATTAATAATCATAAGAAAACATACTTTTGTGATCAATGTATTACTTAATTTTGTGCCTGAATTTTGCCCTGAATTCACGCTTGTGCTGGGATCAGGATGATACTGATTTTTTTGGGGGGTCAAATGTATCCCAATTCAAACATAAACTTTGGAACGAGAAAAATTGAAGGTTTGATCTGGATTATAACTGAGATTGGATCAGGGGATCTGATTTCTGAACCCGTGTTTTCCATTTGAACAACCTGTTTTCAAAAAGTAATCCAATTGGATTACTTTAGAACTGGCCTCTGGAAATCATTTGTAATGGTGTCTGTGATATTTAATGTAATATCAGAAATCCGCTTTGTGTATTTATATGTATTTCCCGGTTATAGTCGAACTTGTAGGAAAACCATTAGGAATACCATGAATGTTACGTTTTCTGTAAAATGTATTCTGCTTCATTCCAAGGTCCCAAGATGGATCCCAGTCTGTCTCTGTTACCTGCTCATCTGAGGAGTGTAGACCAGAGCTACACACATGTAAAGACAGAAATATCACCATATACCATCACATCTCTGAACTGCGGTAAAATACTGGAACCAGCAGGAATTGTTGTGAAGGAAGAGATGGAAGATGAATATTCAGGTGAGTCAAAAACACATGCGTGATCTGGATATCAGTAGGAATTTTAGAATTGACCATTTTCAGGTCTCTTCTGATATTCCTTTCCTCTTTTCTGTCCGAAATCTTCCAGGGAGCACCTTGTTGTGGCAGGATTTTGGTGAAATTATGTTTTTCTCTTAATAACAGAGAAATTCAAATAATAAATTACAAATAACAGAGAACATCGCAAGAAACCAACCTTTTCATTTATATAGAGCCAGATTCTCACATTTACAGCTCCCCATACCCCTTCATTACAAAAGGCTTCAAATCTTATTTCCAATGTTTTATTTTTACTGCCACAGTCTTAGGTTAACAACTGTACAAAATCTAGATTAATAATCATAAGAAAACATACTTTTGTGATCAATGTATTACTTAATTTTGTGCCTGAATTATGCACTGAATTCACGCTTGTGCTGGGATCAGGATGATCCTGAATTTATTTTTTGGGGGTCAAATGTATCCCTATTTAAACACAAACTTTGGAACAAGACAAATTGAAGGTTTGATGTAGATTATAACTGAGATTGGATCAGGGGATCTGATTTCTGAACCCATGTTTTCCATTTGAACAACCCGTTTTCAAAATGTAATCCAATTGGATTACTTTAGAACTGGGCGCTGGAAATCATTTGTAATGGTGTCTGTGATATTTAATGTAATATCAGAAATCTGCTTTGTGTATCTAAATGTATTTTCCCGGTTTTAGTCGAACTTGTAGGAAAACCATTAGGAATACCATGAATGTTGCGTTTTCTGTAAAATGTATTCTGCTTCATTCCAAGGTCTCAAGATGGATCCCAGTCTGTCTCTGTTACCTGCTCATCTGAGGAGTGTAGACCAGAGCAACACACATGTTAAGACAGAAATATCACCATATACCATCACATCTCTGAACTGCGGTAAAATACGGGAACCAGCAGGAATTGTTGTAAAGGAAGAGATGGAATATGAATATTCAGGTGAGTCAAAAACACATGCGTGATCTGGATATCAGTAGGAATTTTAGAATTGACCATTTTCTCTTCAGATAGACCTTTTCACTTTTTTCGACTACTGGCCATGTAACGAACAGGCAGATCAAAAAGAACGTCGCACAAAACAAACCTTTTAATTTATATAGAGCCAGATTCTCACAATTAGAGCTCCCCATACCCCTTTATTACAAAAGGCTTCAAATCTTATTTCCAATTTTAACAATTGTACAAAATTTAAATTAATAATCATAAGAAAACATACTTTTGTGATCAATTTCTTACTTAATCTTGTGCTTGAATTTTGCCCTGAATTCACGCTTGTGCTGGGATCAGGATGATCCTGAATTTATTTTTTGGAGGTCAAATGTATCCCTATTTAAACACAAACTTTGGAACAAGACAAATTGAAGGTTTGATCTAGATTATAACTGAGATTGGATCAGGGGATCTGATTTCTGAGTCCATGTTTTCAAAATGTAATCCAATTGGATTACTTTAGAACTGGGCCCTGGAAATCATTTGTAATGGTGTCTGTGATATTTAATGTAATATCAGAAATTTGCTTTGTGTATTTATATGTATTTCCCCAGTTTTAATCAAACTTGTAGGAAAACCATCAGGAATACCATGAATGTTGCGTTTTCTGTAAAATGTATTCTGCTTCATTCCAAGGTCCCAATATGGAGCCCGGTCTGTCTCTGTTACCTGCTCATCTGAGGAGAGTAGACCAGAGCAACACACATGTAAAGACAGAAATATCACCATATACCATCACATCTCTGAACTGCGGTAAAATATGGGAACCAGCAGGAATTGTTGTGAAGGAAGAGATGGAATATGAATATTCAGGTGAGTCAAAAACACATGCGTGATCTGGATATCAGTAGGAATTTTAGAAGTGACCATATTCTCTTTGGATATTCCTTTTCACTTTTTGACTACTGGCCATGTAACGAACAGGCAGATCAAAAAGAACAGAAGCCAAGTGTTTCATCATGTGTTTCAATCGGAAGAAACAGAGAACATCGCAAGAAACAAACCTTTTAATTTATATAGAGCCAGGTTCTCACAATTAGAGCTCCCCATACCCCTTTATTACAAAAGGCTTCAAATCTTTTTTCCAATTTTAACAATTGTACAAAATTCAAATTAATAATCATAAGAAAACATACTTTTGTGATCAATGTATTACTTAATTTTGTGCCTGAATTTTGCCCTGAATTCACGCTTGTGCTGGGATCAGGATGATACTGATTTTTTTGGGGGGTCAAATGTATCCCAATTCAAACATAAACTTTGGAACAAGACAAATTGAAGGTTTGATGTAGATTATAACTGAGATTGGATCAGGGGATCTGATTTCTGAACCCGTGTTTTCCATTTGAACAACCTGTTTTCAAAAAGTAATCCAATTGGATTACTTTAGAACTGGCCTCTGGAAATCATTTGTAATGGTGTCTGTAATATTTAATGTAATATCAGAAATCCGCTTTGTGTATTTATATGTATTTCCCGGTTATAGTCGAACTTGTAGGAAAACCATTAGGAATACCATGAATGTTACGTTTTCTGTAAAATGTATTCTGCTTCATTCCAAGGTCCCAAGATGGATCCCAGTCTGTCTCTGTTACCTGCTCATCTGAGGAGTGTAGACCAGAGCAACACAGATGTTAAGACAGAAATATCACCAGATACCATCACATCTCTGAACTGCGGTAAAATACTGGAACCAGCAGGAATTGTTGTGAAGGAAGAGATGGAAGATGAATATTCAGGTGAGTCAAAAACACATGCGTGATCTGGATATCAGTAGGAATTTTAGAAGTGACAATTTTCAGGTCTCTTCTGATATTCCTTTCCTCTTTTCTGTCCGAAATCTTCCAGGGAGCACCTTGTTGTGGCAGGATTTTGGTGAAATTATGTTTTTCTCTTAATAACAGAGAAATTCAAATAATAAATTACAAATAACAGAGAACATCGCAAGAAACCAACCTTTTCATTTATATAGAGCCAGATTCTCACATTTACAGCTCCCCATACCCCTTCATTACAAAAGGCTTCAAATCTTATTTCCAATGTTTTATTTTTACTGCCACAGTCTTAGGTTAACAACTGTACAAAATCTAGAATAATAATCATAAGAAAACATACTTTTGTGATCAATGTATTACTTAATTTTGTGCCTGAATTATGCACTGAATTCACGCTTGTGCTGGGATCAGGATGATCCTGAATTTATTTTTTGGGGGTCAAATGTATCCCTATTTAAACACAAACTTTGGAACAAGACAAATTGAAGGTTTGATGTAGATTATAACTGAGATTGGATCAGGGGATCTGATTTCTGAACCCATGTTTTCCATTTGAACAACCCGTTTTCAAAATGTAATCCAATTGGATTACTTTAGAACTGGCCGCTGGAAATCATTTGTAATGGTGTCTGTGATATTTAATGTAATATCAGAAATCTGCTTTGTGTATTTATATGTATTTCCCGGTTTTAGTCGAACTTGTAGGAAAACCATTAGGAATACCATGAATGTTGCGTTTTCTGTAAAATGTATTCTGCTTCATTCCAAGGTCTCAAGATGGATCCCAGTCTGTCTCTGTTACCTGCTCATCTGAGGAGTGTAGACCAGAGCAACACACATGTTAAGACAGAAATATCACCATATACCATCACATCTCTGAACTGCGGTAAAATACGGGAACCAGCAGGAATTGTTGTAAAGGAAGAGATGGAAGATGAATATTCAGGTGAGTCAAAAACACATGCGTGATCTGGATATCAGTAGGAATTTTAGAATTGACCATTTTCTCTTCAGATAGACCTTTTCACTTTTTTCGACTACTGGCCATGTAACGAACAGGCAGATCAAAAAGAACGTCGCACAAAACAAACCTTTTAATTTATATAGAGCCAGATTCTCACAATTAGAGCTCCCCATACCCCTTTATTACAAAAGGCTTCAAATCTTATTTCCAATTTTAACAATTGTACAAAATTTAAATTAATAATCATAAGAAAACATACTTTTGTGATCAATTTCTTACTTAATCTTGTGCTTGAATTTTGCCCTGAATTCACGCTTGTGCTGGGATCAGGATGATCCTGAATTTATTTTTTGGAGGTCAAATGTATCCCTATTTAAACACAAACTTTGGAACAAGACAAATTGAAGGTTTGATCTAGATTATAACTGAGATTGGATCAGGGGATCTGATTTCTGAGTCCATGTTTTCAAAATGTAATCCAATTGGATTACTTTAGAACTGGGCCCTGGAAATCATTTGTAATGGTGTCTGTGATATTTAATGTAATATCAGAAATCTGCTTTGTGTATATAAATGTATTTTCCCGGTTTTAGTCGAACTTGTAGGAAAACCATTAGGAATACCATGAATGTTGCGTTTTCTGTAAAATGTATTCTGCTTCATTCCAAGGTCTCAAGATGGAACCCGGTCTGTCTCTGTTACCTGCTCATCTGAGGAGTGTAGACCAGAGCAACACACATGTAAAGACAGAAATATCACCATATACCATCACATCTCTGAACTGCGGTAAAATACGGGAACCAGCAGGAATTGTTGTGAAGGAAGAGATGGAATATGAATATTCAGGTGAGTCAAAAACACATGCGTGATCTGGATATCAGTAGGAATTGTTGAAGTGACCATATTTTCTTCTGAGATTCCTTTTCACATTTTTCCACTACTGGCCAACGAACAACAGGCAGATCAAAAAGAACAGAAGCCAAGTAGCCATCATGTGTTTCAACCGGAAGAAACAGAGAACATCGCATGAAACAAACCTTTTCATTTATATAGAGCCAAATTCTCACATTTAGAGCTCCGCATACCCCTTTATTACAAAAGGCTTCAAATCTTATTTCCTATCTTATGTTTTTGCTGCCACAGTCTTAGGTTAACAAATGTACAAAATCTAAATTAATAATCATCAGCAAAAATACTTTTGTGATACATTTTTTTACTTAATTTTTGCCTGAAGTCCATGTTTTCCATTTGAACAACCCATTTTCAAAATGTAATCCAATTGGATTACTTTATTTGTAATGGTGTCTGTGATATTTAATGTAATGTCAGAAATCTGCTTTGTGTATTTATATGTATTTCCCCGGTTTTAGTCGAACTTGTAGGAAAACCATTAGGAATACCATGAATGTTACGTTTTCTGTAAAATGTATTCTGCTTCATTCCAAGGTCCCAAGATGGATCCCAGTCTGTCTCTGTTACCTGCTCATCTGAGGAGTGTAGACCAGAGCAACACACATGTAAAGACAGAAATATCACCATATACCATCACATCTCTGAACTGCGGTAAAATACGGGAACCAGCAGGAATTGTTGTGAAGGAAGAGATGGAAGATGAATATTCAGGTGAGTCAAAAACACATGCGTGATCTGGATATCAGTAGGAATTTTAGAAGTGACCATATTCTCTTCTGATAGACCTTTTCACATTTTTCGACTACTGGCCATGTAACAAACAACAGGCAGATCAAAAAGAACAGAAGCCAAGTAGCCATCATGTTTCAATCGGAAGAAACACGAAACAAACCTTTTCATTTATATAGAGCCAGATAAGGCTTATTTCCAATTTTAACAAAATCGAAATTAATAATCATTAGCAAATATACTTTTGTGATAAATGTTTTACTCAATACAAACTTTGGAACAAGACAAAGTGAAGGTTTGATTTATATTAAAACTGACATTAAATCAGGGGATCTGATTTCTGAGTCCATGTTTTCCATTTGAACAACCCGTTTTCAAAAAGTAATCCAGTCTGACGTTTATTTGAATTATTGTAAGTCTTTATTTCAGACTGTAATACTTTTCACAAAATGTCCTCTCCAAACAGACCCCATGTTCTCCAGTCCAGTTTTTGGTTATTGTAATGATTCGTGGTTTTCATATTGTATTGTTTTTATTAACAATGCAGTGAGATTTTCCATTTTATTTATTTTGATATTGATGAACCACACAACTGTTGACTGATAAGAGTTCAAATGAAAATGATATAAGGTAAAGCGTGTGATTTATGTCCTCTCCCCATCTTTCCCTCTTTCCCCTGCGCGCACACACACACACCCTCTTACATTCTCACCCAACCTCTCCGACCTTTCTCTGACACTCTGAATCTTTGTGTTGCATTACAGATGCCATATAAACACTTAGACAAGCTTTAAAACAGATGTCTTATCACTTGTTGAAGTATGACCCGCATTTCTCCCTAACCATTATCTCGCAACCTCTGAACACACACTGCCACCATGCAGAGTTCGTATTCGCACGCACACACACGCACACACGCACACACACACCCATACACTTAGACCACCTTGGTTGAAACCACATAACACAGATATCTTAAACATTTTGACACTTACTTTGTCTATAGTATAATTTCACAGAATTGTTAATATATGATTGTAATTATGTCTTAAGCGTTCTTCAAAAACAGAAACCTTGTTTTTAAGTGTATGGTTTTACTCAACCTACTGTTTCAGTGTTTAACATGTTTAAACACAATACTTAGACAAAACTTATTTTAAAATACAATGCATACGCTATTCATTTACTGACTGAATATGCTAGAATGTATCTTTCAGAAAAATGGATAATCACACAATGGTATGTAGGAGGGAGAGGGATCACCTCACATTCTCACCCCTCACTATCGCTCTCTCCCTCGGGTTGCATTACAGATGTCATATAACCAATTAGACCAACTTTTAAAACAGATGTCTTATCACTTGTTTACAACTACGGCCATTGCTGATGGCTTATGACCCCATCTCTCCCAACGCCATCCCGTCCCCCACACACCACTTCCATTCCCTGTTTCATCTCACATTCTTCACCAACACCTTGCAGAGTCTCATATTGACACACACACACACACACACAGAAACACACACACTTAGACTATTTTCTAAAACCTTATTTTAATGATATATGTTTCAAAAGAATTTCTAGGTAAAGAAAAACTGGTTTAAATACAACACATTCAGTCATTTTGCCAAAAGATACATCACACAATGGTATGTAGGAAGCATCACATCACTGACAAAAGATGCATAGCCTTCACGCACGCATGCACACGCTCACACACACACACAAACAGACTTTCTAATCGTACTAATCGTAACGCTGTTTTATGAACAAACCTTCTCCAAAGGTGTCTCATCTATGGTTTTCAGATGATATGCCACACAAAAACGTTAACAAACTATAATTTCTATTCAATTGAACCACACACAGACTTCTGTTTATCAAACTGATATATTTATGAACATGAAAAAAAACTTTTCAACATTCTTTTCAGAAAATATATCCTACTTTTAAAATGTTGAAAACCACTATTCTTTTTAATCATGTTTTTCCACTATGGATTATGTAATGATAATATTGAAAAATATACCTACAAACTTCCTAACCACTTTTTAATATAGTTCACATCAGACATATATATATTTTAGACATGATTTTTAATATTATTACCAAGTAACTTCAAATAAATTTTGCATGTTAACAATTTCATATTTTCTGAATTTGTAGAAAGGGGTGTGATTTTAGAGAGGGGGCTTGTGTGTGTGTGTGTGTGTGTGTGTGTGTGTGTGTGTGTGTGTGCGTGCGCGCGCGCGCGCGAATACGACCCCTGCATGGTGGCAGTGTGTGTTCAGAGGTTGCGAGATAATGGTTAGGGAGAAATGCGGGTCATACTTCAACAAGTGATAAGACATCTGTTTTAAAGCTTGTCTAAGTGTTTATATGGCATCTGTAATGCAACACAAAGATTCAGAGTGTCAGAGAAAGGTCGGAGAGGTTGGGTGAGAATGTAAGAGGATGTGTGTGTGTGTGTGCAGGGGAAAGAGGGAAAGATGGGGAGAGGACATAAATCACACGCTTTACCTTATATCGATAAGACATAAATCATTTTTTGACATAAAGTATATTATACTACTACTAGCAGCATGCAATGAGTCCGTCTCCTCCTTTTCTTTATGTTGTTAAACCAGAAATATCATCAGAAACCATCACATCTCTGAACTGTGGTAAAACGGTGGAACCAGCAGAAATAGTTGTGACGGTAGAGATGGACGATGAGGACAGTTCAGGTGAGTGGAGACAAAAATATTCGGTTGCAGTCCTCATAACTTGTCACATGTTCATTTCCAGCAGGTGTTGTGTACGAAACCGCTTTATATTGTGGTTACTTTTACAGAAACTGGGACTTACCGCTGTCTACGAAGTGGGAAGAGTTATAAAGAACAAGAAGGTCTTAAAAGACACATGAGGATTCACTCAGGGCCGAGGCGCGCTTGGTGCGAAGAGTGCGGGAAGAGTTTTCCAAATGCAGCACACCTTCGAATACACCAGAGGACACATACCGGAGAGAAGCCCTTCAAGTGTGACGAGTGTGGGAAGGGTTTTGCACAAGCATCGTCCCTTAAAACACACAAAAGAATACATAGCGGAGAGAAGCCCTACAAGTGTGAAGAGTGTGGGAAGAGTTTCTCAGTAGCATCATACCTTAAAATACACATGGTAACTCATACTGAAGAGAGGCCCTTTAACTGTGAAGAATGCGGGAAATGTTTTGCAAAAGCATCAGGCCTTAAATTACACAAGATGACACATACAGCAGAGCGGCCCTACAAGTGTGAAGAGTGTGGGAGGGGTTTTACACAATCTTCGTGCCTTAAAAGACACATGATAGGACATACAGGGGACAAGCCCAACCACTGCAGAGTTTGCTCCAAATACTTTGCATCAAAAAATAAACTTAAATTTCATCAGTTGGAACATATTCAAGAAAAGCCACAATTCTACAGATCAGGTCTATCAGGACTTGTATGGAGCAAAAGCTTCAGGTGAGTGAAGTAGTTCTCTAAACGTCTATTTTCATTAGTTTCATTCCACGTACCTTTATTTGGCTCCACGTACCTCCGCCTGGTTCAGGAGAATTAGGCTTCGGAAACCTTTTTAAAGAAGCAACATGAACAAAGAAATGCTGACCTCAAATGCTCATAAATGACTGTATATTTAAACACAGTTTAAAATGAAAGATGACATACACTTCCAGACTCCTTAAAGGTGAGCTCCACCGACCGCCATGACTTGCAAACGATCGATGCATTACAGACACCGAAGCGGCGCTTGTGGGACTGGCCGCAAGTGGCTATTATTTCAGAAAGAGACTTCAGATATAGTATTAGGGGACCACTAAGACCAACTGCTGAAATCCCTTGCGTTCAGTCAAAGATTAAGTCATTCATTAAAAAAAAAATGGCAAGTACATTTACATTTGCAGCATTTATCAGACGCCCTTATCCAGAGCGACTTACAATCAGTAGTTACAGGGACAGTCCCCCCCTGGAGCAACTTAGGGTTAAGTGTCTTGCTCAGGGACACAATGGTAGTAAGTGGGATTTGAACCCGGGTCTTCTGGTTCACAGGCGAGTGTGTTACCCACTAGGCTACTACCACTACCACGCCTGTGTTCTAAAATCATTTGAAATTGTTTGAATTGAACTGTGTCGCATGTTTCAATATCCACACTTTTCTTCACACAATGTCAGATGTTTGTTTCATACAGTTGGGGGAAAATTTTATCAGTTGCAGTTTCTTACACACAGTAAAACCTACGGTTCCTACGGTTATTAAAAACTGGAAAAGTCCTGGAATTTTCCATGACCTTGACCCTGGAATGGCTGGCAATTGCACCTGTATAAGAGATATTCGTGATTTTTCTTACTGTTTTAATCGTTTTACTTCACTGTGCATCAATATCCATTAAGCTCATCATTCATAAGTCATTCTTTATTTAGCTAATTTTTTAATGACTTTCGACTAATTTGTCAATCACGTTTCTCATAAATCATTTTAACTGTAACTTGTCAAATGCACAAGTAAACAAGTATTGTGTATACATTGTGGAAATGTATTACCAATTGTAACTAGTTACACTTATTGTGAACAGTGTAGAGTTGGTAAAATTAGTCAGGATTAATTTTTTTTTTTTTTTTTACAGAAAATGACCAAATTCACAAAGGAAACTGAAGAAAAGCTGCACCAGTTCAACCATTGAGACGACAGTTCAAGTCAAGTGAAGAACAACTGAGAATTTTAAATATTAGTACTGTGAAAAACCTGAAACTGGAGGAGAAAAGCTCTACCACTCTTTGCTCTAAAGGCTTTGCATCATTAGGTAAACTCCAGAACTGAACTGAAGGAAAAGCCTAAAACTGTACGGAGTTTGCAGGATTCCTACGAAACTGCCTGAACATCGACCACTCTTTGCTTAGAACTACATGTCTGACTGCCTTCATGTACGTGAATCCTGTTATCTTCTCTTCCTGTTTCTCCCTCATGTATTTTACCTTTTAATAAACTGTGTTTCGACATCTGAGTTCTCTTCGAGCTGCATCTTAGTGAAAGTGCACATTAGCGGAATGCAGCACAACACGTTTTGTGTCCTCTGACGGTAGACATTCTACACCCCATAATGACAATGGGGAAAAAAAAATTAACAAATCGCATGTAGATAAGTATTCACAGCCTTTCTCTGTCCATTAACGTTTGGCAGGAATGACATTAATTAATATAATACCACAAGCTTGGCACACCTTCATGTCAAAGAATACTCTGAATACTGTGATTTCTGTTATTTTTTTTAATCCAATAAATTTGCCAGAATCTTAAGTAAGCCTTTCCCGCATTGTCATGATTGGGTGTTGTGTTCAAATTCAAATTTTATTTGTCACATACACAGTCATACATGGTATGATATGCAGTGAAATGCTTTAGCGACTGCTATAGACCTCAATATTCTCAGTATTGCAAACATAACCAAATATTACACTTTTTTGTTTTTAGCATAAAGTATGTGTAAAAGGTAGGGTGAAGGTGTGCAAATGAGTAAAGTGAAAGTAAAAAATGTGTGCAAGTATTCTTGGGGGGTTGAATCCATAAGTGATTGAAAGTGAAAGTGCTGGAGTGTATTAGTGTTCTGTCCTGAAAATGTGCACAATTCTGAGGGGAAAAATGCCTTTTGGAATGAGGCTGTAACATAACCAGATGTGGAAAAAGTAAACTCTTATGTGGTACAGAAGCTGCTCGATCTTCTGCCAGCAAAATTATTGTAGACTTGGTCCAATTAAATGAAGTGCTTATTGTAGCTAATTTTCATGGAAATAATTGTGATTTCAAGATCAGTATTCATTAAATACGTTTTAATATCGACTGACTATTTTACACTAAAGTCTCACTGCAGATACCTGCAGTCCTGAAATACACACAAATACACATAACTTTTGCAACACATTTCACATTCAACGTGATAATATACGGGCCAGAAACAACCAAAACGACTCCTTCAGCCTTATCTATGAAATGTACTCCCCGCAGGATCAGTTTGGAGCATTTAATGGTTAACACAGCAGCAAAATGTAAAAAAGCAGCACAAGATGAGCCACTCACAATATGGCGGCGACGTCAGCGTACAAGGCTCCCTACGTCAGAGCCGGAAAAGACTCGAGCTGCGCGTTACAAACTAGTTCTCAACATGTAAGTACTTTATGTTTTCGGAAAAGTTGTTGAAGTTCAGTAGTTTTGTACTTTTTGTTTTAGGAAAAGGAGTTTTGTGAGCGACGCGAAGTTGTAGTCACGTTTGACCCGGAAAGACAACAAATGTCGCTCTTTTACGTGTTATTTGGACTGTTTAAGGTGGCGGTCTGGTGAGGGAGGATTTAAAGGGATTTCAGACTCCAAAATGTTCTTATGACACTTTTAATTGTTTCTTAAAAAGCTTAAATGTAAGTAGTTTGTGTCCAGCGGGCTGGTGAACAGGTTTAACAGCAACAGATACAGTTATGCTAAAGTAGTTTCACGTTAGCAGCTAAATGCTCATTCAGACTGATGTCTGGGATCATTAACACTTTTAATGTCGACACTTTTTCTTCGCTGTTCTTTGTCGATATGATGCTCTCAGGTAAGTGCGATAAAATTGGAGCATTTTAGATTTCTGTAAATGTGTGTTTTCTACCCACAAACATTAATTTGCCCCCAGACAGTATAGTATGATATAGCATTTCATACCTCCAGACTGCTCACAAAACGTCTTTTTTATACAGACTTCTTGTTCCCCAGACTAGATTTAATTAATTTTAATTAGATTTAATTATATTATTTTAAAAAGTAATTGTAAACCACTATTTCTTAAGCTGTTGAGTTCATATGAAAATGAGCAGCAGTGAGTCTGTCTCTTCTGTCTCTTTACCTTGTGAATTTCAGGTACATTGTCTGTCCCCTGGCTTTGTATTCTCTGAGCTCAAATATTTGTCCATCTTTTTTTGTCCAAATTTAAACATAAAAATGAGAGGGATAACATGGGAAATAGGGACAAGGGTTAAATTGGTTCACTGGCCGATGGGAAAGGAAGGTAGACTTGGTTATGGTGCCACTAATAATCAGGTTAGATGTATGCAGGTTATTTGTAGGTAATGTGCGGTGCAGTTTCTATTATGTCTGCAGAGGCAGCCGATGAGGTAATTTCCTCTTTAAACAGCACTTTAAATAGTTAAAATACTGTTTTACATGTAGCTTTAAATGCATTATTTTACTGTATTACTGTTACTAGTCACACATAAGTAATCAGAAGGTTCGAATCCTGACCGGCCAAGGTGCCACTGAGGTCCCCTTGATGAAGGTCCCGTCCCCACACACTGCTCCCTGGGTGCCTGTCATGGTGCCCACTGCTCACCAAGGGTGATGGTTAAATAAAGAGGACACATTTCACCGTGTCACCGTGTGCTGCACTTCACGTTCACAAACTTCTCAGCAGCAACTAGTGACAAATATTGTAAATACTGTATATTTTTCTTTAATAGTTTATATTAACCGAGCAAGAATCCATAGATGAAAGAAAACTGAAGGCAAATTTTCTGTTAGTCTCTAGAGTGCAGGGAGCTGATTAGATAAAGAACTGATCTGGGATAAGGAAGTAACAGTCTTCTATTTTTAAGACGAAGGTCAGTACAAGACTGAGCAAGTCACCAACTTAATGAGATGGTCCTATAATCTGCAGTCCGATATGGTGAGGTTCCCAAACCAGACAGTGATGCAGCTGGTCAGAATACTCTCAATAGCTCCTCTATAGATGGTGGGGAGTATGGGTGGTGGGAGATGGGCATTCCTCAGCCTCCGCAGGAAGTGGAGACGCTGCTGGGCTTTCTTAGCTGTTAAGATTCCAGGAGAGGTTCTCCTCTAAATGAACACCGAGGACCTTTGTGTTCTTGACTATCTCCACCGTCAAGAACCATCGATGTTCAGTGGAGAGTGGTCACTTTGTTGTCTTCTGAAGTCAACAATCACCTTCTATGTTTTGTCCACATTCAGAAATAGAATGTTGACCAGTCTGTCAGTCGTAGAACCTCCTCTCTGTACGCTGACTCATTGTTCTTGTTGATGAGACCCACCATGGTCGTGTCCTGAGTAAACTTGATGTGGTTGGATCAGCAATGCACTGTCGTGGGTCAGCAGGGTGAACAGCATTGTCAACACAGGCCACCCAGCTACTGGTTCAGTCCTTAGTAATCTCACGACTGGACTACTGCAACTCCCTTCTAGCTCCCTTCCCTCTAAGCACCATCCAACCTCTACAACTCATACAAAATGCAGCAGCATGACTTCAACCTTCCCAAATTCTCCCACACCGCCCCTCTGCTACGTTCCCTCCACTGGCTCCCAGTAGCTGCACGCATCAGGTTCAAAATACTGATGCTGGCCTACAAAGCCAAACATGGAGTAGCACCATCCTACCTCACAGCCCTCATTACACCTCGCACTGCACCTCGTATACTCCGAGCCTCCAGTACTGCTCGCCTGGTCCCTCCATCTCTGAAGGTAAAAGGAAGACCTTCATCTAGACTCTTCTCTGTTTTGAACTTCCCCTGTAGGTCAGAACAGATCAGTCACTGAGTACTTTCAAACGGCAGCTCAAGAACATTCAAACGGCAACCTTCCTCTTTAGAGAATATTTAGATGAACTTGTAACCTTCTTATTGTCTAACTTATGTACAGAATCTACAACAAGAGTGAATAAAAAGATTGTAGTTGGGGGTCCTAATGAACTAGAACTGATCACTTCATTGATGGTAACTTGAAAGTACGTTGTAAATCGCTCTGGATTAGGACATCTGCCAAATGCCTTAAATGTAAATGTAAAATAATCGTTAGTTGCAGCCCTACTATTTTGTACCGCACAACACATTCTGGTGGAACACAATGAAAGTAGTCAATTGAAAAACATTTTTCTACCGTAAAGAACTGACAGAGAGCTGCAGACATGCGTGACCAGCCAAGGCAAGTCTCATTTATTTTTAATAAAATTTAGTTTCACAGCAAATGTCACCAGAAAAACAACACGGCAACATTTCACAAAAGTTGCCTGAAATTCAGGCATTTTATATCACAACAATCACAAGAAAAAAACATGAAATGCTGATAGGACTTTTATATTGCAGTGGTGGCCTAGCGGTTAAGGAAGCGGCCCCATAATCAGAAGGTTGCCGGTTCGAATCCCGATCTGCCAAGGTACCACTGAGGTGGTACCTCAGTGGTACCGTCCCCACACACTGCTCCCCGGGCGCCTGTCATGGCTGCTCACTGCTCACTCAGGGTGATGGGTTAAATGCAGAGGACAAATTTCACTGTGTGCTGTGCTGCTGTGTATCACATGTGACAATCACTTCACTTTCACTTATATTCTGTTTATGTCCGACTGAATCTAGTATAGATAGGAATGCTGTTTTCAGTGAGACTTCTAATTTACCACAGTGAACGTTTTATCCATGGATATAACCAGGTTGGAAAAAAAGTCTGCAAATTCACTACGAAACTTTGAGTAAGGTCCAGGGGGTCTGTGAATACTAATTATTGGAATAAAATTTGTATTTTTATTTGTGAGACTATATTTTTCTTGTTTACCCACTGATCTTATTTCTAAAGTTAAGAACTGCTGGTATGATAGCATATCCATCTCTGATCATGTGGCAGTCTCATTTACATTAAACTTTCCAAATTTTTTGAGTAGATCCCCAAGATGGCGAATACATATAACCTGGTTGAGAGATCCTGAATTTTTGGAGTTCATTGATGAACAGATCGATTATTACTTTGAAATTAACACAGGTTTGGTGGGAAGCATTTCAAGCTTTTATAAGAGGAATGGTTGGTTATATAAATTATAAATATAAGCACTGCTAAGTAGAAATGGTGGATCTTCAAAATAAAATAAAGAAAATTTAATCAGAAGTATAACAAAAAATTACACCTGATCATCTTTTAGATTTACACAAACTGAAAATGAAATATAACGAACTTTCATTAGACATGCAAAGAAAAGCTTGTTGAGACTTAAACAGACTTATTATGAAGAGGGGGAGAAAGCGGGTAAGTTATTCAAACAAAGGAGAGCGAGGTAACATTTGATCAAACTGAGATAAACAAGGCCTTTAGGAGTTACTATCAGGCTCTTTATAGCTCTGAATATTCAGAGAGAGCCGCAGTGAGAGAAAAAACTTTCCTAGATACCTTGGACTTTAAAACCACAGATTTGGGATTCATGGTATCTCTTGAAGAGGACCTAAAGTCTGAAGAGCTGTGTGAGGCCATTAACAGTATGAAAGGAGAGAAGACCCCAGGGCCTGATGGCATACCGATAGAGCTATATAAAATGTTCCATTTATAAATTAACCGTTCCCCTTTTATATATGTACAAGGAATCCTTGCAAAATGGGGCTTTGCCTCCTTCTTTGAACACTGCAATAATAACTTTGCTGCTAAAACCAGGGAAGCCACCAAATGATTGTGGTTCATATAGACCCAATTCTGAGAACAATCCTAAATAATGATTTAAAGATTCTCTGCAAGATACTAGCAAAAAGATTAGAAATAAATTTGCCTAAGCTTGTTCATATGGATCAAAATGGCTTTGTCTGGGGGAGGCAAGGCTTACATAATATTCGCAGAGTATTAAATATATTACATGAAAAATCTAATACTTGTGATAATGCACTTCTGTCATTAGATGCTGAGAAAGCATTTGATAGGATTGAGTGGTGGTTCCTGTTTAATACTATGGAAAGAATGGGGTTTGGGCAGACGTTTTTGAAATGGGTCCAGATTCTATATGCAAACCCTTCAGCTGAGGTACTAATGAATGGAATAATATCTGCCCCCTTCAGACTCTATAGGGAACACGCCAGGGCTGCCCGCTCTCCCCCTTGCTTTTCACCGTAGCGATTGAACCATTGGCCCTACAGAACATCATATTTCATTTTATGCAGATTTTACATTTACAGCATTTATCAGACGCCCTTTATCCAGAGCGACTTACAATCAGTAGTTACAGGGACAGTCTCCCTGGAACAATTTAGGGTTAAGTGTCTTGCTCAGGGACACAATGGTAATAAGTGGGATTCGAACCCGGGTCTTCAGGTTCATAGGCGAGTGTGTTACCCACTAGGCTACTACCACCCAGATGATATAATTATATTCCTTTCTAATCTAAAACAGTACCCCTGCATTGTTAAACTTGATTGAAACATTTGGAGGATTCTCGGTATAAAATTAATAACTCTAAATATGTGTTGCTGTTCCTCAATAAAACTGAAAGGCTTCTCCCCCCAGTTCAGACACCCTTTATAATATCTCAAGATGGTTTTATTTATTTTGGGATTAAAATCACACCAACTGTTAATGAAATTGTATCAACTAATTATAATCCCATATCAGATTCTATAACTGGTCTGCTGAACTGGTGGATCAAAACTCTTTGATGGGCTATATTAATATTTTTTAAAAATGTCAATTTTGGCCAAATTGCTATACCTCTTCCAATCTATTCCACTTCTTCCATATTCTTTTTTTTTATGAAAAAAACTTTTATAAACTTTATAACTTTAGACTTTATAACTATAGACTTTCTCTACTTTACCTGCCATACAATAGAGGGGGGTTAAACATGCCTAACCTAAAATCGTACTACTGGGAGGCTCAAATTAGAGGAGCAATGTTTTATTTTGAGAAGGATCATCCTCCATCCTGGGTATCCATAGAGGCTCACTCTATCTCAATCCCTTTGAATTTATATCTACATTCAGCAGATATTAAAAAACTGATTTAGTGTACAAAAATCCATATACCAGAAATACTATAATAGTTTGGTATGAGGCTCTTACTCATCTAGGTGAACTTTCACACTTTTCACCAGTTTTTGGCAATGAAAATTTCCGTCCTGGTAGAGATGATCCAGGTTTTAAAATCTGGTCAATACAAGGTATTAGTAAGGTGTCTGGAAAATGTATGTCCTTTGAAGAAATTAAGACATGGTTTGAAATTCCGCAAAAACACTTTTTCAAATATTTGCAATTATGCAATTTTATTAAATCTAGACAAGGTCAAAGCCTAGTTGAACCTCTTTTTTTTCTACATTAGAAAACATTACACTTAAATGCTTGAAGGGCAAATATCTTTATTATATAAGCAGTTTATGGCCAAATCTAAAGAATCATTTAATGATAGACTTCAACCATGGCGATCCGATCTGCAGGTCAACATAACTGAGGAAGAGTGGCAAATAGCATGTTTAAAAGCTCAAACTTAGACAAGGAACACCCATTTGAGACTGCTTCATTACAAATGGCTGAGTAGACAATACAGTATATCACTCCAGTTAAATTAGACTACTTCAATCTGACTATTCCTGATGAATGCTACAAATGTAAGCAAGAGAAGGGAACTTTATTCCATTGCATGTGGGAATGTACTAAAGTTAACTGTTTGGGGTTAAAATATTGAACATTATAAGTAAAATCATTGGTAAAATAATTCCTTTTGATCCCAAGCTGTGTATGTTACATATTTGTCCTTTGAATTTTAAAATCACCAAACATGAAAGATTGCTGCTGATTATTTGTTTGTTGGAAGCCAAACCTGTAATTGCTTTCTTTTGGAAAAATGAAGAAAGTCCTAACGTGTCTCAGTGGATAAAGGGGATGACTTCATGTCTTGCTTTAGAAAAGATAACTTATTTTTTGATGAACAGACTCCATGTGTTTTGGTCCATTTGGAAATTGTTTTGTGTCTGGACGGTGATTCTTTCTTTTGTGGAACTGACGGCACATTGAAAATATGCCGTCAGACAAGTATCTTATAGATATTTATTTATTTATTATTATTATTATTATATTTTTTTGTCTTTCTTCTCTCTCTGTCTTTTAAAAAAAATATATATATCTTTGATCTTGTGTTCATTTAAGTACTATTATTATTATCATTCGCTACCTTGTTTGTTTTTTGCTAGGTGGATGTAAAAGAAAATGTAAATGTTGTACCAATCAATATGACAATGTTAGAAAATAAAAACATTTCTCTTGTTTTATAAGAGTGAGGTACAGACAGTGTCAATAGTGTAAACGGTGGGTGGTGGCTCTTAATTATTTGCTATTTAAAAAGTTATTTATTATTTCTGAAAGAGCTTAAAATGTTTATTGTAAGTTGGTATCAGTTATTGGACCCCATTAACTTGTAATAATCTATTTCAGCCTTGAAAAAAACTGAAATATTGTAAAATTTGACTGGCTACTAAATGAGTCTGGTTAAAATATGTCTTTAATGGCTTCAAATTGTTCCATTTTACAGAAAATGAAAGTAATTTCTTTGAAAGATTTAAAATTGGATCTGAAGAAGAGTTCAACAATTCTGAGAACAGTTCAAGACAAGTGAAGATTCTTGAAATACGACAGAGTACCCATTCTGGACGGAAGTCCTACCAGTGTGGACAGTGTGGAATGAGTTTTTCAGATGCAGCATATCTTAAAATACACCAGAGGATACATGCTGGAGAGAAGCCCTACCAGTGCACGCTTTGCTCTAAATACTTTACAACATTGGGTCCATTTAAATGTCATCAATGTGAACATACTGATGAAAAGCTCTACAAGTGTATAGCAGTCGTTGAACTGAAGAAATCAGATATCATCACACCTCTGAATTGTGGTGAAATACTGAAACCAACCTGGAATGATGAGAAGCAAGATGTGATCACTTACGGTAAGTGAAGTGGAAGTTGAGTGTTTCAGATCTCATCTAGGTTAAAACAATTCCTGAATGGTAATGGCTGAAAATATTTATAACGTTTTTTTTTGTTTCATTCTAAGGTCCCAAGATGGATCCCAGTCTGTCTCTGTTATCTACTGATCTGAGGAGTTTAGACTACAACAACACACATGTTAAACCAGAAATATCACCAGATACCATCACATCTCTGAACTGCGGTAAAACAGTGGAACCAACAGGAATTGTTGTAAAGGGAGAGTTGGATGAAGGTTGTTCAGGTGAGTGAAGATCTGTTTTATTTAGAGAACTGTAACTTGACTGTCACTCTATATAAGTCAAAGTCAGCTTTATTGTCAATTCTGCCACATGTACAGGACATACAGAGAATTGAAATTGCGTTACTCTCAGACCCTTACAAGTAACCCTTACAAGTTGCTTACAAGAAACATTAAATACAAAACAGTAACATTAAATACAAAGGTATAAATACAATTTTAAAAACACCATATACAAATAAGGGCACATGGTGGAGAGTGCAAAACCATGTAGTGCAACAGAGCTTGTAAGTGTAAAAGTGACTGGTGCCCGGTCAGTTTGTATGTGTGTGTGTGTGTGTGTGTTAGAGTTCAGAAAGTTTGTGGAGCAGAAGAGGGGAGTGAGGGGAGTGGGGGCAGAGCCGGGAGAGAGTTGAGCTTCCTGACAGCCTGATGGGTGAAGCTGTCCTTCAGTCTGCTGGTCCTGGCCTGATGGCAGCAGGCTGAAGAAGGTTTGCATTGGGTGGGTGGGATCGGCCGCTATGCAGAGGGCTTTTTTTGTGAGACGTGTGCTGTAGATGTCTTGGAGGGAGGGGAGAGGGACACCGATGATTCTCTTAGCTGCTCTGACTATGCGTTGGAGAGTTTTTTGGCAGGACGCATTGAAGGCTCCAAACCACACAGTGATGCAGCTAGACAGGATGCTCTCGATGGTTCCTCGGTAGAATGTGTACATGATGGGGGCTGGTGCTCTTGCTCTTCTTAGTTTGCGGAGGAAGTAGAGACGCTGCTGTGCTTTCTTGGCCAGTGCAGTGGTGTTATTTGACCAGGAGAGATCCTCAGTGATGTGCACACCCAGGAACTTGGTGCTGCTCACTCTCTCCACAGATGCACCGTTGATGGTCAGAGGAGCATGCTGAGTGTTTCCTCTCCTGAAGTCAACAACAATCTCTTTCGTCTTCTCCACATTCAGAGAGAGATTGTTGTCTCCGCACCACGTGGCCAGGCGGCTCACCTCCCTTCTGTAGTTAGACTCATCCCTGTTATTAATGAGTCCCACCACAGTCGTGTCATCAGCAAACTTGATGAAGAGGTTGGAGCAGTGTGACGGAGTGCAGTCATGGGTCAGCAGAGTGAAGAGAAGGGGGCTCAGCACACATCCCTGAGGAGCCCCCTTGTTTAGAACGATGGTGCTGGATGTGCTACTGCCAACCCGTACTGCTTGTGGTCTTCCTGTGAGGAAGTCCAACAGCCAGTTACACAGTGAGGTGTTGAGCCCCAGCTGGATCAGTTTTTGTGTGAGCTGTTGTGGGATTACAGTGTTAAATGCTGAACTGAAGTCTGAACAGCATTCAGTGCAGTGGAGATGGCATCATTGGTTGAGCGGTTGGGCCGATATGCAAACTGGAAGGGGTCCAGTGAGGGGGGAAGGGCAGACTTAACGTGCTTCATGACTAGCCGTTCAAAGCACTTCATGAGGATGAGGCTAAGTGCAACTGGGTGGTAGTCATTAAAGCAGGAAGGAAATGACTTTTTTGGCGAGCGAAAGCAGGGAGATGGTGCTATCACAGGTCTGTGGAGGGGGCTTGTAATCCGTGATGTCTGTATGCTCCGCCACAGGCTCCATGTGTCTCTGCTGTCTTTGAAGCAACGAGATATTCCTCTGGAGTACTGTCGCTTAGCCTCTCTGATGCCACAGGAAAGGTTGGCCCTAGCTGTCTTCAGGCTTGCCTCGTCTCCAACTCTGAAGGCAGCGTTCCGAGCTTTCAGCAGCCTGTAGACCTCCCCTGTCATCCATGGCTTTTGGTTGGCACGGACAGTGATGGTTTTGGTGACTGTTACACCAGTGCATTTGTTGATGTAGGCTGTAACAGTCTCTGTGTACTCCTGGAGGTCAGTGATGTTGTTGTAGGTGGCAGCCTGTTTAAACATATTCCAGTCTGTGGTGTTGAAGCAGTCCTGTAAAACCTCTGGCCACACTTTTATCTGCTTACGAACCGGTTTGTTGACTTTTACCAGTGGTCTGTAAAAGGGCATTAGCATGACAGAGATGTGATCAGATGCGCCAAGGTGTGGGAGGGGAAAAGCGTTTTAGGCTCCTCTCTGGGTGGTGTAAACAAGGTCCAGTGTGTTATTTCCCCGTGTTGGAAAGTCAATGTGTTGCTGTATTTTTGGATACACGCTCTTTTAAGTCTGCATGATTGAAATCCCCCGCCACAATGAGAAAAGCATTGGGGTGGGCTGTTTGCTGCTCACTGATGTGCTGATATAGTTCGTGTAGTGCCTCGCTCCTGTTGTTGTTGGAGGTGGGAGGGATGTACACCGCACACAGCAGTACAGCTGTATATTCCCTCGGTAGGTAGAACGGCCGGCTCTTAATAACCATACATTTCAACACTGGTGAGAAGTATTTGCAGACTACAACAGCATCGCGGCACCAAGCGTCACTGATATAAACACAAAGTCCGCCACCGCGGGTCTTACCCCCCGTGACGACAACCCTGTCGGCACGATAGCATGTCAGCTGGTTGAGCTGAATGGTGCGGTCCGGGACAATGTCACTGAGCCATGTTTCCGTGAACACAAAAACACAACAGTCCTTTACGTTCCTTTGGGATGAACGTAGAAGTCGGATGTAGTCCAGTTTGTTTTCCAATGAGCGAACGTTGGCCAGAACGATGGAAGAGATAGCGGGTTTGTGTGAGCTAGCCGCTAGCCTAGCTCGGATACCTCCGCGCTTACCCCTCTTCTGCTTCCTCTCACACTGCTTGAGGCGCCTCCATTGTGGGCGAGGAGCAGGAGTGGGGGGTCTGTGATTGAGTAGGCCTCCGGAGCAGACCCAGTCCATTCAGCTCTTCAGCGTCCACAGAGTTCGACTTAAAAACTTAGTTTCTGCCGACGTCGAGCAAAAATGTTCAGCTATACGAACACGACATTTGGACTCAATGTCCTCCACTGCTCTCGGGACGCAATCAAAGCTCTGCTGGAGGTGGGAATTAAAGACCATCTTGACAGGTTCTTCAGCCAGGCGTTCCCAGCAGACCCTCACTATACGTTTGGGTCTGCCAGGTCTCCGTTGCATCTTCCCCTGCCATCTGATCCAGGTGGACCACCAGGTGGTGATCAGTTGACTGCTCCGCTCCTCTCTTCACCCAAGTGTCCAAAACATATGGTTGCAGGTCAGATGATTCGACTACAAAGTCAATCATTGACCTGCGACATAGACTGCCCTGGTAACAAGTGTACCGATGGGCATCCTTATGCTTGAACATGGTGTTCGTTATGGCCATTCTGCGGCTTGCACAGAAGTCCAATAACAAAACACCGCGAGTTCAGATCTGACGGGCCGTTCCTCTCGATCACGCCCCTCCAGGTCATGCTGTCATTCCCTACGTGAGTGTTCAAGTCCGCCAATGGAGTTCCCTGTCCGAGCACTATCTAGCCCTCGTCCCAGGGACCCCAAAAAGGGTGGGTATTCTGAGCTGTTATTCGGCGCATAAGCAAAAACAACAGTCAGGACCCATTCCCCGACCTCAAGACGCAGGGAAGCTACCCTCTCGTTCCCCAACCCCAACAATCAGGCTGAGAGTCTTGGGACTAACAAAAAGCCAACAACAGCCCTCCACCTCTCACCCGGAGCAACTCCAGCAAAAGAGAGTGTCCAACCTCTCTCAAGGACTTGGGTTCCAGAGCCAATGCTATGTGTCGAGGTGAGTCCGACTATCTAGCTGGTACCGCTCTGTCTCTTTCACAAGCTCCAGCTCCTTTCTCGCCAGAGAGGTGATGTTCCATATCCCAATAGCCAGTTTCCTTGTCCGGGGATCGGACCGCCAAAGCTCTTTCATCGATCTGCCACCCGATCCACATTGCACCGGACCCTTCATGTTTCTCCTGCGGGTGGTGGGTCCACAGTGGGATGAGCCCATGTATCCAGTTCGGTAACCCTCTGGGCCGGGTACACTGACTCTCTTTGTTGATTTTTCCATGAGAGGTCTTTTGAACTGTTCTTTGTCTCGCCCTTTTCCTAAGACCAATTTACTTTACTTTATTTAGCAGACGCTTTTATCCAAAGCGACTTACAAGAGGAAGACACCAGCAATTCTCGTTCGAATTCTATAGAATATTGAGTTTACAAACTAAGAGCCCTGATAAGGCTCAACTTGTCAGTGAAGAGCATGCTCAGAGATTGTTAGGTGCTAAACGAAGAAAAATTATAATGTATTTATACATTTTTGTATTGTTTGTGCAATGTGTACGCATGTGCGTGTGTAAGTGTTAAATTTGTTTGTAATATTTTTTGAACAAGAGGGTTTTCACCTGCTTCTTAAAAGTGGTGATAGTCTCGGCTAGTCGTGTGGAGGAGGGCAGGTTGTTCCACCAGCCAGGGATAACAACGGAGAACAGAGTCTCCTTTCCTTTGCTGATCTGAGAGAACGTGCAAGAGTGTAGCTAGGTAGTAATGTATTGATGTAGGAGGGCGCAGTTCCATTTACAGCCCTGTAGGCAAGCATCAAGGATTTGAACTCCATGCGAGCAGCTACTGGGAGCCAGTGGAGGGAGGTAAGAAGAGGTGGAACATGGGTGTATTTTGGCTGATTGAAGATGAGACGGGCTGCCATATTTTGGATCATCTGGAGTGGTTTTATGGTGACTGCAGAGGCTCCAGCCAGGAGAGAGTTACAATAGTCGAGTATGGAGATGACCATTGCCTGGACGAGGAGCTGCGTAGCCTGTTGCTAGAGAAAAGGCCGAATCTTGCGAATGTTGTAGAGAGTGAACCTGCAGGATCTGGAGATCGCAGCAACGTGATGGTTCAAACTCAGTTTGTCATCTATCCAAACTCCAAGACTTTTTGCAGATGCCGTGGGTGTTAACAGTAGCGAGCCAATTTGAATTGAAAGGTTTTGCTGAGGGGAATTGTTGCCCGGAAAGATCAGAATCTCGGTTTTGGAAAGGTTGAGTTGGAGGTGTCGCTCAGACATCCATGCCGATATGTCTGAGAGACAGGCCGAAATTTTTGTTGCTATAGTAGCATCTTCTGGTGGGAATGACAGATAGAGCTGGGTGTCATCAGCATAAGAGTGATAGGAGAAGCCATGTGATTGGATGATGTGACCAAGTGAGCGAGTGTATATTGAGAATAGAAGGGGGCCAAGGACAGAGCCTTGTGGAACCCCTGTGGTTACCCTAGAGAGGACAGATGTCTCACCTCCCCATGATACCTTGAAGGACCTGTCATGAAGATAAGAGGTGAACCAATCTAGTACGGTTCCTGTAACTCCTAAATCAGAGAGTGTGGTGAGAAGAATTTCATGATTTGTCATGGGAGACCCTACCAGGGGCACCAAGTGTCCCAGAGAACATAGCTCCTAGGATCATTAGGGCTCTCAAACTCCTCCACCACGATAAGGTGACTGTTTAAGGAGGAGCAGTTCTTATCCTACTTTACAATTTTACATTACTCATCTCTACTCTCATATGTTATATAATGTTATCTATTAAGAGCTCAGTTTCTTACTGCTTGTGAAATATTATTAAACTCTTGTTTAATTAATCAAGATGTATTAATGGTATTTAATAATCTATTATTTGGATTAATCCAGCATTTTTAAGTTTATTTGTTAATGCCTTATTCTTTTAAACTTTGTGCATGTTTTTAGTTTTTTTAGAATTAATTATTTGCTATTAATAAAGTAATTTAATAGTTCTGAAAGAGCTTAAAATGTTTATTTTAAATTGGTATCAGTTATAGGACCCCATTAACATGTAATAATCTATTCATAATCTAAAAAAACAGAAATATTGTAAAATGTAAATTTGACAGACTACTAAATGAGGCTGCTTTAAACATGTCTTTAATGGCTTCAAATTGTTTCATTTTACAGAAAATGAAAGTAATTTCTTTAAAAGATTTAAAATGGGATCTGAAGAAGAGTTCAACGATTGTGAGAACAGTTCAAGACAAGTGAAGATTCTTGAAATACGACAGAGAAACCATTCTGGAGGGAAGCCCTGCACGTGTGAAGAGTGTGGAAAGAGTTTTTCAGATGCAGCATATCTTAAAATACACCAGAGGATACATACTGGAGAGAAGCCCTACCAGTGCACGCTTTGCTCTAAATACTTTACAACATTGGGTCCATTTAAATGTCATCAATGTGAACATACTGATGAAAAGCTCTACAAGTGTATAGCAGTCGTTGAACTGAAGAAATCAGATATCATCACACCTATGAATTGTGGTGACATACTGAAACCAACCTGGAATGATGAGAAGCAAGATGTGATCACTTACGGTAAGTGAAGTGGAAGTTGAGTGTTTCAGATCTCATCTAGGTTAAAACAATTCCTGAATGGTAATGGCTGAAAATATTTATAACGTTTTTTTTTGTTTCATTCTAAGGTCCCAAGATGGATCCCAGTCTGTCTCTGTTATCTACTGATCTGAGGAGTTTAGACTACAACAACACACATGTTAAACCAGAAATATCACCAGATACCATCACATCTCTGAACTGCGGTAAAACAGTGGAACCAACAGGAATTGTTGTAAAGGGAGAGTTGGATGAAGGTTGTTCAGGTGAGTGAAGATCTGTTTTATTTAGAGAACTGTAACTTGACTGTCGCTCTATATAAGCACATCCAGTGCTTTACTACCGGTAAACCATGAATGACTTGGGGCACCAAATGTCTGCCGAATAAATATGATGTAGCCACCAGGTCAAGCAATCGCGATAAGCAGTAGAATTGATAATGGATTCTATGATGGTGAGCTGGCCAAGTCCTGCTACAGCATAGCACCCCCATCCCCAAAGTCACTGCCACCTCCATGCTTTATAGTTGGTTGGGCACCAAATGTTGTATTGTTAAAGGTTGTAATATCCTAGGTGGAACACAGGGTGGCGCATGCAACTCTTCAGGTATAAAGGTAGCAAACTCAATGTTGTTGGTAGGTGTTTGACCCGGAAGGGCAAAGGGTTCTTGACCGCTTACACAAACGCTACGCCAGCGCTTACTCAACTGCTTGCACGAGAGCTTACACCAACGCTCAGGCGACACCTAAAGGAGGACTGTTTGCTGTGCTGCCTACTGCTGAACTAACTGGTGATATCTGCTATGTGCTGGATTGGAATAAAAGAAATTTTTTTCTATTTGACATCAAGAATCGTTTAATTGTGTACCATATAATGGAACCAGAGAGTTTAGCAATGTTACATCAATCGCGTCAGCTAGTCCACATCCCGTGTCAGGCACCTCAGCATTTCGGTAATAGACCAAACTCCTTAAATAGTTGGTATGAGGTTCTTTTCTTGGAAGGCTGTAGCTTTTAGACCCATGTGTCCAAAGAATATTATTCCAAACTTCAGTCTGGCCTTTGTTTCTCTTAGAGAGCAAAGGTTTCCGTCTTGCACTCCTCTCACGAAAGCCAAGCTTGTGCCGTCTTTTTCTGATTGTAGAGACCTGCACATTGACAGTAGCCAGAGCCTGCTGTACTTCCTGTGATGACATTTTCAGATTTTTATTGACTTCTTTGAACATCTTGCGTTCTGCTCTGGGGGTGAATTTGCTTGAACGGCCAGACCTGGGCATGGTGGCAGTTGTTCTGAACGTCCTCCACTTTTCCGGATGGTGGAAAGGCTGATGTCAAATTCTTCTAAGATCTTTTTAAATCCCTTACCAGACTTGTAAGCGGCCACAGTCTTTTTTTCTGAGGGCAACAGACACTCTTTAGGTCTCACCATGGTGCTCACTTCAAAAGTCAGGAGCACACCAAACTAAATCTGAGGTTAATAGGGCAAGGCTCCTTTAAAATGCTGGCTAACAATATTCTGCTTTATTATATTCTGTGTTTATTATATTTGCAGAAAATACAAATAAATTCACTGATGAAAGATTTGAAAAGGAAACTGAAGAAAAGCTGCACCAGAGTAACAACAGTTTAAAGCAAATGAAGAACCTGGAAATACTACAGAGAAACCATACTGGAGAGAAGCCCTACCAGTGTGTACAGTGTGGAAAAAGATTTAAACATGCATCACAACTTAAAATACACCAGATGATACATACTGGAGAGAAGTCCTTCAAGTGTGTACAATGTGGGAAGAGTTTTACACGATCATCAAACCTTAAATTACATCAGAGGATACATACTGGAGAGAAGCCCTACCAGTGTGTACAATGTGGGAAGAGTTTTACACGAGCATCAGACCTTAAATTCCACAAGAGGATACATACTGGAGAGAAGCCCTACCAGTGTGTACAATGTGGGAAGAGTTTTTCACGATCATCAAACCTTACAAAACACAAGAGGATACATACCAGAGAGAAGCCCTACCAGTGCACGCTTTGCTCTAAATACTTTACAACATTGGGTCCATTTAAATGTCATCAATGTGAACATACTGATGAAAAGTGTACAGTTGTTGAACTGAAGAAATCAGATATCATCACACCTATGAATTGTGGTGACATACTGAAACCAACCTGGAATGATGAGAAACAAGATGTGATCGCTTACGGTAAGTGAAGTGAAAGTTGTGTGTTTCAGATCTCATCTAGGTTAAAACAATTCCTGAATGGTAATGGCTGAAAATATTTGTAATATTTTTTGCTTCATTCCAAGGTCCCAAGATGAATCCCAGTCTGTGTCTGTTATCTACTGATCTGAGGAGTGTAGACCAGAACAACACACATGTTAAACCAGAAATATCACCAGATACCATCACATCTCCGAACTGCAGTAAAAGGGTGGAACCAATTGTTGTAAAGGGAGAGTTGAATGAAGGTTGTTCAGGTGAGTGAAGATCTGTTTTATGTAGAGAACTGTAACTTGACTGTCGTTCTATATAAGCACATCCATGAATGACTTGGGGCACCAAATGTCTGCCGACTAAATATGATGTAGCCACCAGGTCAAGCAATCGTGACCTGCAATGTTCTGCTAGGTTCACCTTAGCTAGCAAGAGCTATGTAAAAGCTGAATAAAAGCTGGCCAGAAGTATCAATGGAATTTATACTTCACACTACTGCCCTCTGACGTGATGCGTGTTGATGAAATTATGCACTTCTAGATTCATTAACAGTTTCTACTGTAGTTCCTTTAGATTAATAAACTCATCAACTGTGAAACTACAGTTTGCAGTGAAATGTACTGAACTGATTTTAGATTATCTGCACAAATCTGTCATTTGCAGGTTAACCTGTAATAATGAATAATTAAGTGAAAGCAAATTATTTGGTACACAAATAATTAGCTTAATTGAGCCACTGTAAATTTTCAGCATATATTTTTCTATACTAGTGCCAGAGAAGGAGCTGTACAATGTCTTTGTGGACTTCGAGAAAGCATATGACAAGGTGCCAAGAGAAGAGCTGTGGTTTTGTATGAGGAAGTTAGAAGTGGCAGAGAAGTATGTAAAAGTGGTTCAGGATATGTAGGATATGAATTATTATTGCAGTCATCAGACATCATTATCCAGAACTTGCCATCACAAGTTACAGGGACAGTCCCCCTCGGGACACTCAGGGTTAATTGTAAGTGGCTGTGACTTTGTGGTCTTCTGGTTCTGCTACTGGGCTACTAGGCTACTAACACCCTATGATGGGAAGGTTACAGGGCATAGACATGGTGTTGCAGTGTTCGGTGTTTTTCAGCTTAAATTTTTACTGCTGGTTTCACATGTTCTTACCTGTAATAAGCAGTAGAATTCACAATGGATTCTATGATAATGAGCTGGCCAGGTCCTGCTACAGCAAAGCACTCCCATCTCCAAAGTCACTGCCACCTCCATGCTTTATAGTTGGTGTAGGCACCAAATGTTGTATTGTTAAAGGTTGTAATATCTTTTTAAATCCCTTACCAGACTCGTAAGCGGCCACAATCTTTTTTTCTGAGAGCACCAGACAGCTCTTTAGGTCTCACCATGGTGCTCACTTCAACAGTCAGGAGCACACCAAATTAAATCTGAAGTTAATAGGGCAAATTAAAATGCTGGCTGACAATATTCTGCTTTATTATATTCTGTGTTTATTATATTTGCAGAAAATACAAATAAATTCACTGATGAAAGATTTGAAAATGAAACTGAAGAAAAGCTGCACCAGAGTAACAACAGTTTAAAGCAAATGGAGAACCTGGAAACACAACAGAGAAACCATACTGGAGAGAAGCCCTACCAATGTGTACAGTGTGGAAAGAGGTTTGCACGAGCTTCACACCTTAAAAGACACAAGTTGATACATACTGGAGAGAAACCCTACCAGTGTGTGCATTGTGGAAAGAGTTTTGCACGAGCATCAAGCCTTAAATTACACAAGATTATACATACTGGAGAGAAGCCCTACCAGTGTGTACAGTGTGGAAAGGGTTTTGCACGAGCATCACATCTTAAAACACACCAGATGACACATACTGGAGAGAAGCCCTACAAGTGTGTACATTGTGGGAAGAGTTTTACACAAGTAGGACACCTTAAAAACCACCAGAGGATACATACTGGAGAGAAGCCCTACCAGTGTGTACATTGTGGAAAGATTTTTGCACGAGCATCAAGCCTTAAATTACACAAGATTATACATACTGGAGAGAAGCCCTACCAGTGTGTGCATTGTGGAAAGAGTTTTACACAAGTAGGAAACCTTAAAAACCACCAGAGGATACATACTGGAGAGTCATACCAGTGCCCTCTTTGCTCTAAATACTTTACAACGTTAGATCAACTCAAATGTCATCAACATTCACATACTGGAGAAAAGGTCTCCAGTGAATGGAAGAAATCAGATATCATCTCACCTATGAATTGTGGGGAAACACTGGAATCACAAAACGATGATGAGAAATGATGAGAAGCAGGACTTGGATGTGATGCTGTCAGGTAGGTGAAATAAAATTTCAGCATTTCAGAAAATTAGCAGCATGGCGTAAGTCTGTCTCTTCTTTCTCTTTACGTTGTTAATTTCAGGTAGATTATCTGTCCCTTGGCCCTGCATTCTCTTAGCTCAAATATTTGTCAAGATTATGTCGAGTCGTGCCACTAATAATCAGGTTAGAAGTTTGCAGGTAATGTGCAGTGCTCTTTCTATTATGTCTGCGGAGGCAGCCTGTAAGGTAATTACTTCTTTAAATAGTTAAAATAGTGCTTTACATGTCACTTTAAATGCCTTATTTTACAGTATTTAAGTAACATTGGTGTTAATGTAATTGTCCCTGGTGTTATGAGTAGGTGTTGGAGATGCATTATGAATATGAATTTGACTATATTTTGTTTTAATACACAGTGAGCTCCTGATTGACATCTCATACGAAATATATTTTATCCTTAAAATTAGGTTTATTTAATGAATATAGGTGTATATGGTTGTTTATTATGTGTGGTTATTGTTAATGTTGGTTTATTCTTTGCCTATTTAGTTTGATGGTCTCTGTATCTGTCTAAATGATCAAGATAAGGGAATAAGCTCCTGAAAGGGAAATAAAAGATGGTCAAGATGCGTGACACTACTCACAGTAAGTTAGGGATATTGGTATTTACAAACCAGATTCCAAAAAAGTTGGGACACTAAACAAATGTGAATAAAAACTGAATGCAATGATGTGGAAATGGCAAATATCAATATTTTATTTGTAATCTAACGTAGATGTGACAATCAACCGTTTAATCCGAGTAAATGTATAATTTTAAAGGAAAAATATGTTTATTCAAAATTTCACGGTGTCAACAAATCCCCAAAAAGTAAGTAGCAATAAGAGGCTGGAAAAAGTAAATTTGAGCATAACAAAGAGCTGGAAGACCAATTAACACTAATTAGGTTAATTGGCAACATTATTGGGTATAATTGGTGGTAGTAGCCTACTGGGTAGCACACTGGCCTGTGAACCAGAAGACCCAGGTTCGAATCCTGCTTACTACCATTGTGTCCCTGAGCAAGACACTTAACCCTAAGTTGCTCCAGGGGGACTGTCCCTGTAACTACTGATTGGAAGTTGTCCAGGATAAGGGCGTCTGATAAATGCTGTAAACAATGTAAAAAGAGCTTTTCAGAGTGCCAGTGTCTCTCAGAAGCCAAGATGGGTAGAGGATCACCAATTCCCACAATGTTGCGCAGAAAGATAGTAGAGCAATATCAGAAAGGTGTGAAAAATTGCAAAGACTTTGCATGTATCATCATCAACTGTGCATAACATCATCCGAAGATTCAGAGAATCTGGAACGGAACAGTCAAGGTCGTAAAACCCTACTGGATCTCGTGATCTCCGGGCCCTTAAACAACACTGCACCACAACCAGGAATGCTACTATAAAGGAAATCACAGAATGGGCTCAGGAATACTTCCAGAAACCATTGTGGTCACAATCCACCGTGCCATCCGGTGTTGCCAGCTGAAAGTCTACAGTGCAAAGAAGAAGCCATTTCTAAGCAAGACCCAAAAGCTCAGCCGTTTTCACTGGGCCAGGGATCATTTAAAATTAAGTGTGGCAAAATGGAAGACCGTTCTGTGGTCAGACGAGTCACGATTCGAAGTTCTTTTTGGAAATCTGGGATGCCATGTCATCCGGACCAAAGAGAACAACCCAAGTTGTTATCAACGCTCAGTTCAGAAGCCTGGATCTCTGATGGCATGGGGTTGTATGAGTGCGTGTGGCATGGGCAGCTTGCATGTCTGGAAAAGCACAATCAATGCAGGAAAATATATTCAGGTTCTAGAACAACATATGCTCCCATCCAGATGTCATCTCTTTCAGGGAAGACCCTGCATTTTTCAACGAGATAATCTCAGACCACAACATCATGGCTGCATAGGAGAAGGATCCAGGTACTGAAATGGCCAGTCTGCAGGCCAGATCTTTCACCTATCGAGAACATTTGCCGCATCATAAAGAGGAAGGTGTGACAAAGAAGGCCCCAGACGATTGAACAGTTTAGAGGCCTGTATTAGACAAGAATGGGAGAGCATTCCTATTTCTAATCTCGAAAAACTGGTCTCCTCAGTCCCCAGACGTCTGTTGAGTGTTGTAAGAAGAAGGGGAGATGCCACACAGTGGTGAAAATGACCTTGTTCCAACTTTTTTGAGATTTGTTGAAACCATGAAATTTCATTTAGTCTCTGCTTCAACTGGTCCCAGACGTTGCTCTATGGAGTTCAGGTCAGGGGACATAGACGGGCCATATGAGACACTCCAACTTCCTGAAGTTGAGCTGTGACAATTCTGCCATGATGTGGTGGAGCAATTTAATTCTTGAACAGAAAGTTAGGGGTGTGCTGGTGGAATTGGGGGGATTTAACCTGAGCCTGAAGCTGGGGAGAGTCCCACAGCTCTGGAAAACCTCTTGTGTGGTACCAGTGCCAAAGACTCCACATCCCAAGGACCTCAACAGCTACAGACCAGTGGCTCTGACATCCCACCTGATGAAGAGCCTGGAGCGGCTGTTCCTGGTGCAGCTTCGGCCTATGGCTCATCACTGGACCCGATTCAGTTTGCTTGCCAGCCTGGAATTGGAGTGGATGATGCCATCATTCACCTCCTACATCGTTCCCTCTCTCACCTGGAGACCGCTAGGACCACTGTGAGAATCATGTTCTTTGATTTCTCCAGTGCTTTTAACACCATCTTACCCACAATCCTGAGGGACAAGCTGGAGTACACAGGAGTGGACCTCATCTTGTCACATGGATCCTGGACTACCTCACTAACCGGCCACAGTATGTTAGAACCCAGGGCTGTGTGTCAGACAGGGTTGTCCGCAGTACCGTAGCCCCGCAGGGAACGGTTCTGGCACCGTTCCTCTTCACTTTAGAGTACAGAAGTACACACACTTCAAATACATCACGGTAATTACCAACTGTACAGGTCTACCCATTGCAAATATGTAAATTTCAATTGTACATTTGTAGATATATACATAGACTTTTTTTTTTTTTTTTTTTGCTGCTATTACCTCTGTTTCTATCCGTTTTCTGCCGTGACAAATGCAATTTCACGGTTGATCTTATCTTATCTCTTATGATGATTGGTTCTATGATGTCTCTGGGGCAGTGGTTGGCCCCGTAATCAGAAGGTTGCCAGTTTGAATCCCGATCCACCAAGGTGCCACAGAGGTGGTATGATGGTCGCCCGGGGAGCAGTGTGTGGGGATGGTGCTTCGCTCTGTGAACAAGACTGTACACCACTTCTGCATTGTCCAGGCAACAGAACCACTGCAAAAGTTCACAGCGGTGCCTTTGAGTCAGTGGAGTCACCTGCAACAGCCGTCTGACATATCAAGCCAAAGCGGTGGAGTCTGTTGCAAATGGTTTGTCTGGAAACTCTAGTATCCTTGCATCTCATAAATTGTGCCTCCAGCTGTGTGGCAGTTGCATAAAGATGTAAAGGTACTGGTCATGGTTGCAGTCGGTCAGTTGTGGGGCTCCACTGCTGGGTCTGTCATAAACTCTGATGACACTTTGAGACACACCAAGTTCACAAGCAACTTCTGACTGCCTGCCACCAACCAGAAGGAGCACCATGTCCAGGTGACGCTGCTCGTCCATTTATTGACGCACTTGGAATGACTTACTAACAATACCAGCTTTTTGTATACCTACAGAATGTTGAAATTGATGCCACATTAAGAAAGGTTGTCTCTTGGTATTGGCCCCAATATAAGGCACACCTATACACAATGAAACCAATACATAGACACACCTCATTTTGTGTTTTCCATCACCCCAATACAATTTCCTCCCTATCCCAAAAATGTCTTAAATGTCTGCATCCCTAGTAAATAGTTGCATCCATAACTAACTTGATAAGTCACTGTTTTTTGGTAGAAATTATATCTTTATAGGGCAAATAACTACTGATTAGTTAAATGAGGTGTGATCAAAATAATCACAGCGGTAAATTAGTGAGCTCATTTGTTCTGTGAAAATCAGGTGCCATTTACGGCCCTTATTTAAGCAAGGAAGGAAGCAATCATTGTAAATGCTTGTTATAGTGCATTTCGCTTCGAGATTCTGAGTGAAATAGATTGTTCTAGATATTGTTCAGAAAAATGATTAAAAAGATGATTGGAGAGGGGGTGGTCGCATGATTCGATACAAGATCGATGCTTAGGATTTGGCTTCATGCAGACCATGTTTATTTTTTCCCCGTTTCATGTATTAGCTAGGTTGTAACAGCTTCTAATATATTTAACTATGTCCAGATCACAGCATTACAAACATTTACCGATTATTTCTTTATTTATTCAACTTGATCGCTACTCAAAGATGAAGGATCTCTGGCTAGCTCTGATGGCGGGATTTCAGTACTAGACCGTACTAGATACTAGATACTAGATATGCCCTCAATGAAATAACGTAATCCATTTCTTCCCTCGATAATTCTCTGTGTCACCTGTCCAATACTGTGACGGGAGTGGAGAAATGCTTAGACATGGCAGAAGGCAGGATTTGATAAGAACAGATACTACACTTGATCTTAGCCAAAAGACAGAGAAGCGATGAGGATAAGGATATGTGGTTGAGTCAATTATCTGTCCTTTTACCATTTGAGAAGTTGACTTACGCTCTTAACCATAGATTGAACCGTTTCTTCCGATCTATAGTTCGTAGGTATTTGGACGATCCAACTGAATAATGTTTCTTTTTTTCTCCCTCTCAAGTTGACATTTGGGGTGGGGTCTTGTTCCTTTGATGTGTGTGTAGTTTTATGTGTAATATATTTTTAAAAAGTACAATAAAAACCCTTGATTTGATAAGAAAGATGTGGGGAAAACTAAAAACTGCTATTAGGATTGACTGAAGAATAGACATTTGGCAAATATCAGTTCCAGGAAGATCACAGAAGGTTACTTGTGAGTACATATTTCTGTACCAGTTGTACAATGGTACTGTCTGCTACTTCTTCTGTTCTCTTCTTCTCCAAGGCACTGAATCAACCCCCCAGATCACCTCCAGAGTCCAATGAAGAGACCACCAGATGAATCCTAGTCCCTAGCAATGAACTGTTGAGAATAAGAAGACGCTTATGTGAAGCCAATCTATTGGCAAGAAGCCCCCACAGAGATTCATTGTTTCTAAAAAAGTAAAGTACTTTTGTGGAAATTGTTGTTATGTCATTATGATTCATAGCACATGGTGCACACAACAAAATCGGTCCTCTGCTTTGCTCAAGGGGACTTCATTGGTGCTTTGGCAGTTGTAATTTGAACCCTTAAACCTTTGGTTATGATTTTGCTTCCCTACCCACTAGGCCACCACCGCCCAAAAACAAAGTCTTAAAACTTTATTCAGTTTATACATTTAATGTTTACATTTGTCTGCATGCTTGGATTTGGAATATAAATTGTAGTGTTCCCAATGCAGTTTTTTGAATGGAAATAAAAGCTATTTTGAAGATTTGGAGCGTAATTTTCTTTGTAGACATTGCTATTAGTCTAAATATAGCTGTTTTTTGAGATTGACAGGACTGGTCATTGTCGCTACATATCATCTTTTTCCTCTTCGATGTCATCTGGGTCAGAGCGGGGTTGACCAAGATAAGTATCACAGCTGCAACAAAGACAGAGAGGAGAAGTAATCAGTCCACTCCACCAAGTTTCCAGAATTGTCTTTCCCGGGGTTGTCTGCCAACTCAATCCTTAGTCACGGCCATACTCATTTTAGTCTAGTCGTGGAACTGACGTGGAAATTTAAAAAAAAAAATTTAACAGAAGGTCAATCTCAGCCAAATGGTGCAGAGGAAAGGAAAATGGTTATTGAGAGCCTCTGCTGCACATCATAAAAACTTTGTCTGGCTAATGCCCGCTCAACTTCTATAGGCCGCTCTCCTCCTTGTCCTGCCTCTCTCCTCCTCATTAGCATTTAAAGCTACAGACACCAAAACGGCGCATCCTGGGAAATCTTGTTGTGGGACTGGATCAAAGTGGCTATAATTGTGAACTAAGGACCAATAAGATCTGTAGCGAAGCATTTATAAGGGAAAATGCGCTTGACAATTTAGTTATTTTTTTAATAAAATTTATTTTTACAGCCACAGTGAAGTAATTGTCAGATTGTCATTGTGAAAAACTGCAGCACAGGAGCACTGTGACACTGTGAAATGTGTCCTCTGTATTTAACAATCACCCTTGGTGAGCAGTGGGCAGCCATGACAGGCACCCAGGGAGCAGTGTGTGGGGATGGTACCTTCATCAAGGGTATAAAGTAACTTTGTGCAAAACAAAACCACCATCTTTTCCAAGTGCAAGCAGAAAAAAAAGTGAAATGAATTCAAAAAGCTTAGTTGGCCAATCTTTTCTAAACACATAAAAAAATAAACTGCTATAAAAGATTTAGAGAAAGCCAGTGATGTGATCTTTAACTCTGAATTTGTGTATGTCATGTATAACTTCTGGAGACTGTCTGTAAAGTGTGGTATGAAAATGTGTAAAAACAGAAAGTCTCCAAACAACCACATTTCCAGAGAAACCTGAAGCCCCTTGTAAACACGAGCAGCAATGCGTAAGAGTTACACATCACCACCAGTACCAGAAACTTTTTAACCCTGGAGGGGGGCTGGGATGAGACCCCTCACCAGGACATGAATGTGGACATTGTGTCGGTCGGGGGACGCCTGACCACTTAAATGGGGACAGTATGGCTGCTGTATGAGACTTGTGGGTCTGCAAGTAGGGGGAATATACATGTGTGTGGGGAAGCGGTACACCGTGGGTATAGTTGCAGCTTGACTGTAGAGGACTGCCGGGAATACTGCTGGTGATCAGCCTCCTCCACACAGTTCCACTCCCTTCTCCTCCTTCTGCGTTGTGGTTGCCAATCCAATTTCAATTTCAAGAAAAACGGTCGGCACAGCACTAAGCAGCACAAAAACAAGCAAACTCAACTTTTACACCAAAAAGCCACTCACAACATGGCGGCGACGTCACCGCACAGTGCTGCTGGTCACCAGTTTGTCCAGCGGGCTGGTGAACAGGTTTAACAGCAGCAGATACAGTTATGCTAAAGTAGTTTCACGTTAGTAAAGGTAGCAGCAGTGTTTGCAAGATGTAATTCATCTTATTTAAAATGTAATATTGTAACTATTTCAATTACAACATAAAAGTAATGTAACTAGTTATAATTGACTACTGTAAATTATGAATGAGTATTTTTAATGGGTTAACATTTTGAAATTAAACCTGGAATAGTTCGCCTTATGTAGTATGCAATACTAATCATTGACTACTTTTAAACTCTTTTCAACACATGAATTAACATTATTATAATTGATCAATTTAATAAAGGTAATATAACAGATACCACAAGGTCGGACTCATTTCACTGTAAGATCATACAGCTAGAAACCACTACTAAATCAACTATTTAACATTCAATAATGTGAGGAACTTCATGGTTAGGGGTCCTCCGCCCATCTCACCTTCGTCCCGGTAAACCAGCACATTTTCTCTGTCAAAACACACCTGGCAGGCCTGTAGCATACTCATGGTATCATGGTAAGATGAAATATAATCAACTGACCATGTTGATTATGTGCTTCTGCAGCTATAAATTAAGCTCATTGAGAAGTTCGTTCAAATCTTTCAGGAGAGCTAAATCCAAAAGGTTCTTTAGCTGAAAGTTGCAGCATCTCAGGCAGCACTAGTGCAGCCAACCATCGCTGGAGCACCATCGGTCGTGATTGAAATTAGTTTACAGAGGGACAACTGGCTCTTAGTAACAAATTCCATGAAAGTGTGGAAAGTATCTTCACCTCTGGAGTGTTCTTTAAACAGTAAAATGGTCAGCAGCTCTCCTTTGGTAGTCATATCTCCAAAAACCATTCGGATAAACACACAAAGCTGTGCCACATTCATCAGATCAGTCGACTCATCGAAACTGAAGAGAAACGTCAACGTCGTCTGCCATTCCCTGTGCTGCGAGATAACAGCATGTCCATCCATGATCTCGGTTTTATCTCATAGCCAGTGAACAGTGCACCCACGGCCTCTACAAATGCATGAAAATGTTTTTTCAACTCGGTAACTCACACGTTTCTTCTGTGCTTGTCTGTTTTATCAGCTGGGTATTTAACCATCAAATTCAAATTTCAAACTTTGTCACATACGCAGTCATACACAGTATGATATGCAATGAAATGCTTTAGCAACTGTACAGACCACAATATTGCAAATATTGCAAGTATACAATGAACCAACATGCAAATATTGCAAAAATAACCAGATATTACACTTTTATATCTTTAACATAAAATATTTGGAACAGGTAGGGTGAATGTGTGCAAATAGGTATAAAGTCAAAGTATAAAGTGACAAAGTGTAACAAGTATGCAAGGTAAAAAGAGTTAAAAATTTAAAATTTGTGTGAGGATTTCTAGGGGGGATTGAGTGATGGAGAGTGAAAGTGAAAGTACTTGGTGAGCAGTGGGCACCATGACAGGTGCCCGGGGAGCAGTGTCTGGATGGTGTTTGCAGAGGTAATAAACACTGACAAAACATTGATGTTGAGATAATTTTTTGTGTTTGTTGCGATCTATAATGTCTTAATTTGCGGCAACTTGAGTGAAAAATTGTGACACTCTGTCAATCGTCTCATGTGCCTACGTGCACTATGTGACATGTTGGCGTCAAACTCGCGACCCACGGGCCACGTCTAGTCCACAAGATTATTTCATATAGATCTATTACAATGGCCCAGCGATATGAGGCACTGTTAACACACAAACTACAGATCCCATAATGCAGTGCTTCAGTTGCCTTGCCTTTACCGTTCACTAGGTAAAAGTTACATTATAATATGCACAGGCTATGGTTATGTGTTACTGAATATGTTGTGGTCGGTCAAAATTGTGAAAAGGTTGCAGCAATTCAACAACAGTGCGGCGATTGGCCGAGTTTGCATTAATTCCTGGAGGGACTGGTAAACCTGCACAAGTTCACTCTCAAAATCCACCTGGCAGTTTTACTCCAGCATACCGCCTTCCTCGTGGTGCTGCGTTAACACGGTACAGTTAATAAATACATCTTTAGAGTCAGAGCCCATTTCACTGCTTTGTTTCTATTGGTTGTGCAGCAATGCATCACAGTGTGCAAAGGTCAAAGTTCAGCAAAATGTAACTGACCTATATGGCAATAATTTCTATATGTTTTTCAGAGTGTTTATTTTTTTACTAATAGAAAAGTTGCCGTCTGTCCTTTTACTTTATAATGGCAAATATTGGTTTTCATAGGCACTGATTGGCTGACACAAATACCACTCCCATGATATTGTGTCCAACAAGTATTAAACATTATAAATATACCTTAAAGAAAAGCAACTAGTTACACATGGTAAATAGTGTAAATTTGAATGTAGTTGCTTTGAATGGTGGTTGTGTTTACAGACAATCTAACCACGGATCAGAGATATCAGAAGAAAACTGAAGGGGAAAAGAGCTGTATTTACAGTTTAGGACCGGTGAAGAACCGTAAAAAAACGACAGAGCATGCTTTCTGAAGAGAAGACACACCAGTGCGAAGTTTGCGTCAAGAGTTTTAGAAGAGCAGGAAACCTTAAGGAACATCAGAGGATACATTCTGGAGAGAAGCCCTACCAGTGTGTTGAGTGTGGGATGAGCTTTTCGAGTAAATCGTACCTTAAAACCCACCAAAGGACACATACCGGAGAGAAGCTGTACCGGTGTGTCCAGTGCGGGAACAGGTTTACGACAAGGTCAAACTGGAAAACACACCAGATGTGATTGTCACTTGTGATACACAGCAGCACAGCACACGGTGCACACAGTGAAATTTGTCCTCTGCATTTAACCATCACCCTGAGTGAGCAATGGGCAGCCATGACAGGCGCCCGGGCAGCAGTGTGTGGGGACGTCAGTGGCGGGGAGCAGTGTGTCAGTGGCACCATGGCGGTTCGGGTTTTGAACCGGCAACCTTCTGATTAGGGGGCTGCTTCCTTAAACGATAGGCCACCATTGCCCCCTAAAAAATAGCTGCATTGGCCAGAAATTGAACCCGGGCCTCCCGTGTGGCAGGCCAGAATTCTACCACTGAAACACCAATGTCTTCGGTTGAATGTAAAAAGTTTGAACATTTTCAGTAAATATGAATTTCTTACCCACATTTATTTTTCCCCAGTGTTTGACTGCAATAGTGTGATTCAGGCACTACACATTTTCATTTACACTTAAGGCATTTGGCCGACGCCCTTATCCAGAGCGACTTACAACGTGCTTCCATGTTACCATCTATGAAGTGATCAGTTTTGGTTCACTAGGACCCTCAACTATGAATACAATCTTTTATTCACTCTGTAGTAGTTTCTATGCATAAGTCAGACAATAAGAAGGTTACAAGTTCATCTAAATATTCTCTAAAGAAGAAGGTCTGACCTCCAGGGGAAGTTAATTCCACCACCGAGGGGCCAAGATGGAGAAGAGTCTAGATGAGCATCTTCCTTTTACCTTCAGAGATGGAGGGACCAGGCGAGCAGTACTGGAGGCTCGGAGTATACGAGGTGCAGTGCGAGGTGTAATAAGGGCTGTGAGGTAGGATGGTGCTACTCCATGTTTGGCTTTGTAGGCCAGCATCAGTATTTTGAACCTGATGTGTGCAGCTACTGGGAGCCGGTGGAGGGAACGTAGCAGAGGGGCGGTATGGAGAACTTGGGAAGGTTGAAGATCAGTAATGCTGCTGCATTTTGTATGAGTTGTAGAGGTCGGATGGTACATAGTGGTAGACCAGCTAGAAGGTAGTTGCAGTAGTCCAGTCGTGAGGTTACTAAGGACTGAACCAGTAGTTGGGTGGCCTGTGTTGACAGACAAGGGCGGATTCGCCTGATATTGCAGAGAAGGAATCTACAGGAGTGGGAAAGATTGCTGATGTGAGTTGAGAAGGAGAGTTGGTTGTCTAACTATACAAAAAAAAAAAACTTCTACTGGACATGTCCTCTTTTTCAGACCTGGATACTGCGTCTGGCCTACACGCCTGTCCACCTGCTCACGCTAGTAGAAGTTTTGCTGGCCACACCGGGCTTTCAGACAATCCTGTCACAGACTAGACTACCAGACTCCCGTAATCAGAAGGTTGCCGGTTCGAATCCCGATCTGCCAAGTTGCCACTGAGGTGCCACTGAGCAAAGCACACACTGCTCCCCGGGCACCTGTCATGGTGCCCACTGCTCACTCAGGGTGATGGTTAAATACAAAGGACACATTTCACTGTGTCACCGTGTGCTGTGCTGTTTCTTAATTCATGCTTTTGGAAGACATGGAGCTGTGTAACAGCTGATGCTGCCTTATCTGTGCATTTAGAATTATCTTTTTAAAAGTAATAAAAACTTGACCTTAAATGTGAAAGTAAAGTAAAACAAACTTTATAATTATCTCAAGATTACAAAAGAAACACCTATATTTTTAGTATGGTCATAAAACATTATATTATGAGTTAGATTTTAAATTATATCAATTGTTACATACATTTGGATGTAATATGAGAAAACAGGAATAATTCACAAAAACATTTTTTTGTTTAAAATTAATTTTACATTACTAGAATAATGCTTAAAAATTGTTTATTAATTTAGAGATAATATTAGTCATTTTACGGGCATTGCACCCAAGTTTAAAAAAGGGAAGTTACTGTACCTAATAGTGTGTGTAACGGTATGATTTTTTATTTCGTTATTTTTGTCATATGATATGTGATTCTTTGCAATATCTATCTTTGCGTACAGCTGCTATTAAAAATTTTGTAGCAAGCATACCCAGTCGAGGATTTGAAAAACCGGCAGGAAGAAAAGCCACGAGGAAGAGACGAAATTTGGACCAAGTCAAAAAACATGTGGTGAAAAAAGGTATGTTTTTACATAGATCTTTAACATGTTTTATTATTTTGTATTAAAATAATAAAACACAAAATAAAAAATCATACCGTTTCACACACTATTAGGTAAAATAGATTTACCTAGGGCGTCAGCAGTACACCCAGAGCTGTCACTTCTTGACGTGTTTTGTTGTTGTTTTGCTAAGAAGAATAAGAAATGCATTTAAAAACACACCGTACAACCTAAGAAAAAAAAAATAGTCATAGTTTTCACACTCACCAACAGCAATTGGTTCACTATCATACGCTCTGAGCACTACATGTGTATTAGCAGGTTAGTATGTGTATTAGCAAATTAGCAGGTAAATGGATGTTCATCTTCCATATTAAACTCATTAAAAAATTGTACTTTGTACATTTAAATGTACAAAAAAAAACCTATATGCCCTTTACATTTTGAAGAAAAAAGTAGGCTAGTTAAAAAATGTTCACAGCTCGGTCATAAATACATGTCTGACGTTTGTAATCTGACGATTAATTACGGAAACAGATTAAAAACGTCTCATGTAAACAGCTCGGTTGGGTTCTTTAAATCTGATTAAATTCAATCAGATTGACCCAGGATTGCGTCTTTATCGCCATCTAGTGTTTATATCGAGATACAGCAGGATGGCGGCTCCGTTTTCATCGCCATCTAGTGTTTATATCGAGGTACCGCAGGATGGCGGCTCCGTATTCATCGCCATCTAGTGTTTATATCGAGGTACAGCAAGATGGCGGCTCCGTCTTCATCGCCACCTAGTGTTTATATAGAGGTACAGCAGGATTCGGCTCCGTCTTCATCGCCACCTAGTGTTTATATCGAGGTACAGCAGGATGGCGGCTCCGTCTTCATCGCCATCTAGTGTTTATATCGAGGTACAGCAAGATGGCGGCTCCGTCTTCATCGCCACCTAGTGTTTATATAGAGGTACAGCAGGATGGCGGCTCCGTCTTCATCGCCATCTAGTGTTTATATCGAGGTACCGCAGGATGGCGGCTCCGTATTCATCGTCATCTAGTGTTTATATTGAGGTACAGCAGGATGGCGGCTCCGTCTTCATCGCCATCTAGTGTTTATATCGAGGTACCGCAGGATGGCGGCTCCGTATTCATCGTCATCTAGTGTTTATATTGAGGTACAGCAAGAGGGCGGCTCCGTTTAGACGCGCGTCTTCATCGCCATCTAGTGTTTATATCGAGGTACCGCAGGATTGCGGCTACGTCTTCATCGCCATCTAGAGTTTATATAGAGGTAAAGCAAGATGGCGGCTCCGTCTTCATCGCCATCTAGTGTTTATATTGAGGTACAGCAGGATGGCGGCTCCGTCTTCATCGCCATCTAGTGTTTATATTGAGGTACAGCAGGAAGGCGGCTCCGTCTTCATCGCCATCTAGTGTTTATATTGAAGTACAGCAGGATGGCGGCTCCGTCTTCATCGCCATCTAGTGTTTATATCGAGGTACAGCAGGATGGCGGCTCCGTCTTCATCGCCATCTAGTGTTTATATTGAGGTACAGCAGGATGGCGGCTCCGTCTTCATCGCCATCTAGTGTTTATATCGAGGTACAGCAGGATGGCGGCTCCGTCTTCATCGCCATCTAGAGTTTATATAGAGGTAAAGCAAGATGGCGGCTCCGTCTTCATCGCCATCTAGTGTTTATATTGAGGTACAGCAGGATGGCGGCTCCGTCTTCATCGCCATCTAGTGTTTATATTGAGGTACAGCAGGAAGGCGGCTCCGTCTTCATCGCCATCTAGTGTTTATATTGAAGTACAGCAGGATGGCGGCTCCGTCTTCATCGCCATCTAGTGTTTATATCGAGGTACAGCAGGATGGCGGCTCCGTCTTCATCGCCATCTAGTGTTTATATTGAGGTACAGCAGGATGGCGGCTCCGTCTTCATCGCCATCTAGTGTTTATATCGAGGTACAGCAGGATGGCGGCTCCGTCTTCATCGCCATCTAGTGTTTATATCGAGGTACAGCAGGATGGCGGCTCCGTCTTCATCGCCATCTAGTGTTTATATTGAGGTACAGCAGGATGGCGGCTCCGTCTTCATCGCCATCTAGTGTTTATATCGAGGTACAGCAGGATGGCGGCTCCGTCTTCATCGCCATCTAGTGTTTATATCGAGGTACAGCAGGATGGCGGCTCCGTCTTCATCGCCATCTAGTGTTTATATCGAGGTACAGCAGGAGCAACTGTCGCTTTCACCCGGAAGTGAACGCTCCGCTCGAAATGCGCATTGCTGCACAGGTAAGTAGTTCTATGTAAATGTAAAAAATATAATGATAAAATAATACACCAAAAGTCGCCCTTTTACGTGTTATTTGAACTGTTTAAAGTGGCGGTCTGGTGCGGGTGGATTTAAAAGTAAAAAAAGCTTAGTTTGTGTAGTAGTAGTTTGTGTCCAGCGGGCTGGTGAACAGGTTTAACAGCAACAGATACAGTTATGCTAAAGTAGTTTCACGTTAGCAGCTAAATGCTCATTCAGACTGATGTCTGGGATCATTCACACTTTTAATGTCGACACTTTTTCTTCACTGTTCTTTATCCAACACATTTCCAACATCACCAATCACATTTAAGGTGATAGTAGTGGAGTAGCCTAGTGGGTGAGACACTCGCCTATGAATCAGAAGACCCAGGTTCAAATCCCACTTACTACCATCGTGTCCCTGAGCAAGACACTTAACCCTGAGTGTCTCCAGGGGGGGACTGTCCCTGTAACTACTTGATTGTAAGTCGCTCTGGATAAGGGGGTCTGGTAAATGCTGTAAATGTAAAACAGGGAGGTATCACATGCAGAACATATAAGAAACATATAAGAACAATAAGAAAACACTCTGCTGTGACTGACTGTAAAAGACTGCAGCAGCTCACATGAGCTATAAGCCTTTTTATGTGACTATCTGCTTTGTCCAATTTATTATATTTCTCAAATGTGCTTGTCACAATATCTGAGTACTAGATAAACACGTCTAATTATTTCATTCAAAAATAATGAATGAAATAATTATGTAAAGATTATTGGCTGTAATTACAAATTATTGTTCTGCTTCATTCCAAGATGGATCCCAGTCTGTCTCTGTTACCTGCTGATCTGAGGAGTGTAGACCAGAGCAGCACACATGTTAAACCAGAAATATCAGCAGATACCATCACATCTCTGAACTGCGGTAAAATACTGGAACCAACAGGAATTGTTATGAAGGAAGAGTCAGATGATGAAGATTATTCAGGTGAGTAGAATTCCAAAATGGAGGAGATTTTCTGGATGATTGACAATCTATGGAACATTCTGACATATCTGTCAGAATCCCATAATCATACTGTTAATGCACATCTAATACAACCGAACCGGCAACCTTCTGGTTATGGGTTATGACGTCACCCGATCACGGTGTTTTTTTCTAATAAAATGTTATTAAATGAGTCTGGTTTAAATATGTCTTTAATGGCTTCAAATTGTTTCTTTTTACAGAAAATGGACGTAATTTCTTTGAAAGATTTAAAATGGGATCAGAAGAAGAGTTCAACAATTCTGAGAACAGTTCAAGACAAGTGAAGATTCTTGAAATACGACAGAGAAACCATTCTGGACGGAAGTCCTACCAGTGTGGACAGTGTGGGACGAGTTTTTCAGATGCAGCATATCTTAAAATACACCAGAGGATACATACTGGAGAGAAGCCCTACCAGTGCACACTTTGCTCTAAATACTTTACAACATTGGGTCCATTTAAATGTCATCAGTGTGAACATACTGATGAAAAGCTCTACAAGTGTATAGCAGTCATTGAACTGAAGAAATCAGATATCATCACACCTATGAATTGTGGTGAAATACTGAAACCAACCTGGAATGATGAGAAGCAAGATGTGATCACTTACGGTAAGTGAAGTGAGTGTTTCAGATGGTGGCAAAAAAAGGTATCTGTGTAAATATTTCCTACCCAGAAACACATAACAGGAATATTTGTGCCGTGTAGAAATCATTTCTAGTATGATGTGATCTGGGTGGAAGCCATCCTTGAACGATAATTGTTGCAATAATTATTACTTTTGCTTCACTAAAAGGTCCCACGGTGGATCCCTGTCTGTCTTCTGGTCAGAACAGAACGCATGTAGAACCAGAAATATCACCATCAGATACCATCACACCTCTGAACTGTGGTAAAACACTGGAACCAAAAGACATCGTTGTGAAGAAAGAGTTGGATGATGGAGGTAAGTGGATTATATATAAAATAATATAGAAATAATATAGAAAATATATATAACTCCAGTTATTCCGAGGTGGGTGTGGAGTATTTGTTGTTGCTGGGGGTTTTCACAGGGTTCTAGCCAAACGTCACATATTAGTTCTTACTCCGTTCAAAGCCACACCCACAGCTCTATTAAAGTACACAAGACTTTTTACAAGTCATGTGATGTCACAACGACAGCCCGGGTGCGAATGGAAATGCGGTTGGCCCACGGCGAACTTGTAGTTAAAAATGCAACAACACGAGGCAACACAGCGAATTTGTAAGATCCCGTTTAAATCAGGCAGTTCCTATATAATAATATATGTTGTACAACTGTCTAAAAAGTGTTATTAAAATGCAGTTATTTAAACATTTAGTAATTTTATGTGAGTTTTTACTGATAAAATTTTAAAAAGTCTCTAGATATGTCTACAAAGTCACCAACTTGGCAACAGTGACTTTTTGCTATTAGTTATTACCAACTCCGTTGTAATAACTAGATTTTTATTGTTGCTGGAGACTTGTAAAGCTGTAAAATGCCATGTTATGTGATTCATTGTATTTTTAACTTCTCGTGTTTGTTTCAAACCAGTTTTATGCATTATGGAGATAAGTTGGAGGAAAAACTACCAATCACAAATAGTCACACATATTGCATAAGGTGTAAATTTGACTTCAAATTTTGCTTGTATTTGCAGAAATTGGGAACAAATTCACTGATCAAACATGTAAAAATGAAACTGAAGAAAAAACGCACCAGTTCGACAAGGGTGTCTACAGTTCAAGACAGGAGAAGAACCTTGGAACACAACAGAGAATGCTTTCCCACCAGTGTGTGAAGTGTGGGAAGAGTCTCGCAGGAGCATCAGATGTCAAAAGTCACCACAGGATCTATACTGGCGGGAAGCCCTACCCGTGTGTACAGTGTAGGACGTCTTTTGCAAGAGCAGGACGCCTTAAAAATCACCAGAACATACGTTCAGTGAAGAAACCCTACCAGTGTGAAATGTGTGGGAAGAGTTTTAGGAGAAAAGGAAACCTTAAAGGACACCAGAGGACCCATACTGGAGAGAAGCCCTACCAGTGTGTCCAGTGTGGGAAGAGTTTTTCGGATAGATCATACTTTAAAAAGCACAAAATGTTACATACTGGAGAGAAGCCCTACCAGTGTTCGGCGTGCGGGAAGAGTTTTACACAGTCATCAAATCTTAAAATACACCAGAGGACCCATACTGGAGAGAAGCCGTACACGTGTTCGGCGTGTGGGAAGAGTTTTAAAAGTACAGGGAACCTTAGAGAACACAAGAAAATACACACTGGAGAGAAGCCCTACCAGTGTGTTCAGTGCGGCAAGAGTTTTGTAAAAGAATTAAACCTTAAAACACACCAACGGACACACAGGGGTGAGAAGCCCTACCAGTGTCTGGAGTGCGGGAAGAGTTTTGTAAATGCCATTGGACTTGACCTGCACCGGTGGATTCACACCGGAGATAAACCTTACCAGTGTGAGACGTGTGGCAAGAGTTTTGTAAAAGCATCAAACCTTAAAAACCACCAGAGGACCCATACTGGAGAGAAGCCCTACAAGTGTGACCAGTGCGGGAAGAGTTTTTCAGATAAATCGTACTTTAAAAAACACCAAATGTTACATACTGGAGAGAAGCCCTACAAGTGTGACCAGTGCGGGAAGAGTTTTTCAGATAAATCGTACTTTAAAAAACACCAAATGTTACATACTGGAGAGAAGCCCTACCAGTGTGACCAGTGTGGGAAGAGTTTTTCAAATAATTCCTACCTCAAGAGACACCAAACGTTGCATACTGGAGAGAAGCCCTACCGGTGTTCGGTGTGTGGGAAGAGTTTTGTAAAAGCATCGAACCTTAAAATACACCAGACGATACATACTGGAGAGAAGCCCTACCAGTGTGTCCAGTGCGGGAAAAGATTTTCAAATAAACCGTACCTTAAAGAACACCAAATATTACACGCCGAGGAGAAGCCGTACCCGTGTACAGCGTGTGGGAAGAGTTTCAAAAGACTAGGAAACCTTAAAGAACACCAGAGGGTGCACACCGGAGAGAAGCTCCACCACTGTGTCCAGTGTGGCAAGAGTTTCTCCACCAAGTCATACCTCAAAACACACCAGGGGTCTCATTTATAAAAAAAAAAAAAAAAGGGTACGTGCAATCAAAAGACGGTTTTGCGGGTGCGGATTTGCCGCATATTGTGCCCTCTACACATGTTGAAACTCTTCAAACATACACGGTAAACGCAGACCACCTCATGAATATTCAAGCCTTCGGTGTAAACCTGAAAAAACGAGGGGGGAAGTAGGCCTTTGGAAACCCGGATGGCTTCAGTACTGGGGGAAGCTAGCGTGTCTGAGAAAGGGCACGGCAAGCGGTTGTCTAGATCTATGCAGTGTTGGAGGTAGTAGCCTAGCGGGTATGAACCAGAAGACCCAGGTTCAAATCCCACTTACTACCATTGTGTCCCTGAGCGGGACACTTAACACAAATGAGTCTTGAGTTGAATGTTTTAATGGGCAAAAAATACTTAAATTTAACTCTCCATTTATTTATGTTATTTATTTATTTATTTAATTTTTACTGATCCAATCTGAACCGTGAGGTTTTTTTTTTTTTTTTTTTATATCCATTGCACCAGTAGCCAAAAGACACTCGAAGGACTCTGAGACCATGAGAAACAAAATTTGGAAAGTTTGGAACATGATGCCTGGACAATACCACAATACAGTGAAGCGTGGTGGCGGCAGCATCATGCTTTGGGGATGTTTTTCAGCTGGAGGAACTGGGAGTCTAGTCAGGAGGAAGGAAAGATGACTGCAGCAATGTACAGAGACCTCCTGGATGACTGTTCCTCTTTCAGCAGGACAATGACCCTAAATACACAGCCAAGATATCAAAGGTGTGGCGTCAGGACAACTCTGAATGTGACGAGGTAATGAGCAAAAGCCTTGAATACTTATGTCAATGTGAGTTATCTTTGAAATAAGGCTGTAACATAACAAAATAAAAAAATTTAAATGCTGTCTATCACCGCCAGATGTCCACAGATGGAAATTTTATCTGTCGGATGTTTTATAGCAAGTTGAGAATGGCAGACATTATTTAGACAGGCCACCTTTATCTTGTGTCCTTCGTTTGGGGGAGGTGCCGTCTGTGGTTCAGTCTTTTCAGTTGCTGGTATAGACTTTACCTATTTTATGGAGATGGACGTTTTAGTGCAGAATGAATAACAGAAGGTCTGTATTTTATTGTAGGACTGTCTGGATGTTGTACTGGTTACTGATTTTTAAAGCGGCCCCTTCAGTATTTAGTCATGCGGATTTAGGGACCTGAAAAATGTGGTTCTAGTTTTCCACCTTTACTTCCACGCTTCCTCTTGTGTAGAAGAAGAACTTCATCTCCAGCTTTTATTTGAACATTTTTGTACTTTTGGATTCTTTTGGATCATGTGCTGAAAAATAGTGGACAGTGGTTGCACATAGATGATTTGCTTTGGCAGCAATGATGATTTGCTTTTGAATTGATTATTCATATTCAATAAACGTGTTTATGTTGATAAAGTATGATTGAAACATGTTTTGTTAATGTAATTTAAGCTCTTTTTAATCCTTCTCTATTTATCACTTTTTCCCAACACTGTTCAATAACATTTTCTCCAATACTATTTGGTCACTTAAATACTACACATTGTCATATTACATGTTCATATTATATTCTAGTGTCAATTACACAATTTTACAATGGAGGCCTTTGTATTGTTCTCTTCCAAGATGGTGGCCTGCCATTATCGTTCTACTGTAATACAAATCAACAGTGAATAAGTAATGTCAGTTTTTCAGAGTTTTATCAACTCAATCACAACAGAAATTAGACGTTTTCTTTTGAAAAAGGTTACGGGGAACCATTTTGCAAGAGAACAATACAAACATTGTTAAAAATAAAAATTGTAATTGTAAACAATTTGACGTAACTATAGACCTGATTAATAGGTCTAATTTATGTCTAATACTTTTCTATTAACATTGTCTAATTCAGATAAAATGGGAAAACAGTTGCATGTGAAAAACTTTTATTCAAATTCAAAGATTGAACAGTAAAACTGAGAGTAAAAATTCAAACACTGACATTATCATGCCATCTTAGTTTAAAACGGTATTCAAAATTCTTTAATTCAACTGAATTAAAGTTGAATTGACCATGATCGGAATATTTAGACTGTGGACAGTTCTCCATCTTTTCACTTCCCATGACAAACAAACTAAAAAAAAAAAATATGCTGCCAATCACAGAACGTTTAGCAGAGAGAGGAAGAAGGGAAAACTGGCCCTGTCGACATGGCGGTAAAGGAGTGAACAACTGGTGAAGCAGAAGTATAAAATGACAGTTTTTTTTTGTTTCTGGACTTAACAATGAGTGCGGTTATTTATTGTGGTCCCACTTCATCCATGTCACCATGGATGAAGTGGTCAGTTCTGGTTCACTAGGACCCCCAACTATGAATACAATCTTTTTATTCACTCTGTTCTAGTTTATACAGAATTCAGACAAGAAGAAGGTTACAAGTTCATCTAAATCTTCTCTAAAGAGGAAGGTCTTGAGCTGCCGTGTGAAGGTGCTCAGTGACTGAGCTGGAAGTTCATTCCACCACCGAGGGGCCAAGATGGAGAAGAGTCTAGATGAGCGTCTTCCTTTTACCTTCAGAGATGGAGGGACCAGGCGAGCAGTACTGGAGGCTTGGAGTATACCAGATGCAGTGCGAGGTGTAATAAGGGCTGTAACAGGATGTTTACAGGATGTAACAGCATGAGTAAAAAAAGGTCCAAACAGCATGGCTGTTGCAATGGCCTCATTATCCAGATCTTGAAGCACCACCTCACCCTCGATGATGATGCCAACATCAGAAAAGTCATTGCCTGGAGTCTCTGGCGACATAGATTCCCACTGTCGTTTTCTCAATGACACTGTTAAAATGAATGAGATTTTTTACATTTTTTATATTAAAATAAATACATTTGTGCAGCCCCAAGCCATTATCTGGTCAGCAATGTAATGTAAATGTAAAGATGCTATTCTCCTCCTCAGCTTTTCTGAACGTTGTTTTTGTGTTCCTGGAGGGGTTTTATCATTAAGCTGAATTCTGCCCTAGGATCACAAAGTTCACAGACTACATTTTCAAATGTAGCAAAGCCACAATCTACTGACGGCTCCCTCCTGCTTGGCTCTGGAGGGCCTCTGTCACCAGCTCCCAGTCCTACGCTGGGTTTGTTCAATCAGTCCAGTATGTTGACTCTCGTCCTGCCCGGGGAACCTCTGTGGGCTACACTAGGTCCTGTAGCCCACAGGACCAGTTTTAGCTGGAAATGGAACGGGGGGGGACACCTCGGGTCACGTAGTGGATAACGGCCCTGCAGACTCCGAATCCCTCCGAGACACGACAAGCAACACCCATGCTCACCACACCTGCGATGAAGAACCCATAACCCCGATGGGGTCGTTTCTCAACCCACTTTTAATCGAATCGTGAGACCAGCGAAGGTTCACACCTCGAGTTACATCCATTAAACTATTATTGTCATTTATCCTGGATCTGAAAATCTGTAGATCTCCAGCTGCCCGTCCCACAGCATTAATTAGCATGGATCCATCCATCCTCCATTCTGAGCCCTAACATTCCCCATCGGGGCATACCTTGTTTAAGGCGTAACCGGTGGTATGAAATCTGACCTAAAACATATTTTTAGTTGCATATGTGTGTGTGTGTAGTAGTCCAATTGTGAATCTAATTCTAATTAAAATGTACTTGTCTTGATACTTGTCTGCTCACAGCCAGGATCTTGTGTCCGGCACTAAGCGCTTATATAAGATTTAGGAGCAAGAGACAAGGAGTGCCATTGTGTACCGGTGCTCAGAAACATGCATATCTGTTTATAATGCTCATTTTAAAAATACTTTACTTGTGCTCCTACTTGTGACTGAAATCATAAATTGTGTCCCTGGCTGTGAATGTCTGGTCAGGAAGTGTCCAGATTGAGCCATTATAAATTAATAATAATAATAATAATAAAGTGTAGTGATTGTCACATGTGATACACAGCAGCACAGCACACGGTGCACACAGTGAAATTTGTCCTCTGCATTTAACCCTGACAGTGTGGGGACGGTGCTTTGCTCAGTGGCACCTCAGTGGCTTCTTGGCAGATCGGGATTCAAACCGGCAACCTTCTGATTACAGGGGCGCTTCCTTAACCGCTAGGACACCACTGCCCAAAATTAACATTCCTTCACCAGGCTCTCAGAAACCACCAAGGTCTGGCTGACCTTTAACCTCTACAGAGTTTTTCTCTGAGCTTCCCACTCACCAGCAAGTCAGGCTTCATATAGGCCGCCGAGGCCTACAAATATTACAGCATAATCACATAAAATAATGGTAGCCATAGCGTCACGCGGCCGTCCCCTGGGACACCGACCCGGAACTAGACCAGGTCAGCGTTCTGTATAAAAATATATATAATATGGATGAGATCCGTAGCTGACTCATTTACAGACTCATTTACAGGGTGCTTCGTGATCGAAGTATTTTTGTTCTGCGTAGGTAATACTGGCATCAGAACTCACTCATACCAGTTTTTAGTAGACAGAATTTAAACTGGTGAATTTCAGTGGTGGACATGACGCCGTTGGTGAGTAACTCGAGGTTTTACCGCATTTATAGTACAAACTTGGTTCAAAAAGGAACTGAGACCATTTCAATTCTCACTTTGTATATTTATACACATAAATACAGTTGATGCAGTTGAACAGCCAAAGTTCAGGCTGCAGGTCTAACACAAATTTTCTCGAAGTGAGAAACTCAAAATAGGAGACAAATTTTCGAATAATCCCAACAGGATTAGAGTAATTCTTGCAAACACCAGGGTGTTGTCAACACGCAACAGTCAGAGGAAAACCCCCCGTCTTCTTCAGAAACCCGAGTCGGCAGTCTTCTCCAGGCCCGTCTCACATTTGCACTCTTCCACCAGCATCAGGCTCTTCCGACGCACCTGATGTCCACAGCGCAGCGGGACGGACACCAGGCGCGTTCTGGACGGGCCGCATCGAGAGCAGGGGACGCTACGATGGCCATCAGGCGCGGGGTCACCTCCAGGGGGCACGAACATGGACGTGCACTGACCAAAGCACAGCTTGTTCGGAACGGTGACACTTTCACAGCCCGTCGCCGTCACCCTCTGGGAAAACAACACAAGTCAGGGTGACATTAAAATGTATGAATTACAACAGGCACGCCATGATGTGCACTTCAGGTCACTGGTTCCACTGGTAATCTTCTTACATTCGTAATTTGTAATCTAGTTGTAATCTTTTTACATTTGTAATTTGTAATCTGTTTGTAATCTTCTTACATTCGTAATTTGTAATCTAGTTGTAATCTTAACATTTGTAATTTGTAATCTTCTTACATTCGTAATTTATAATCTAGTTGTAATCTTTTTACATTTGTAATTTGTAATCAGTTTGTAATCTTCTTACATTCGTAATTTGTAATCTAGTTGTAATCTTAACATTTGTAATTTGTAATCTTCTTACATTCGTAATTTGTAATCTAGTTGTAATCTTAACATTTGTAATTTGTAATCTTCTTACATTCGTAATTTATAATCTAGTTGTAATCTTTTACATTTGTAATTTGTAATCTGTTTGTAATCTTCTTACATTCGTAATTTGTAATCTAGTTGTAATCTTAACATTTTACATTTACATTTACATTTACAGCATTTATCAGACGCCCTTATCCAGAGCGACTTACAATCAGTAGTTACAGGGACAGTCCCCCCCTGGAGCAACTTAAGGTGAAGTGTCTTGCTCAGGGACACAATGGTAGTAAGTGGGATTTGAACCTGGGTCTCCTGGGTCTCCTGGTTCACAGGCGAGTGTTTTACCCACTAGGCTACTACCACCTTAACATTTGTAATTTGTAATCTTACATTCGTAATTTGTAATCTAGTTGTAATCTTAACATTTGTAATTTGTAATCTTCTTACATTCGTAATTTGTAATCTAGTTGTAATCTTTTTACACTTGTAATTTGTAATCTAGTTGTAATCTTTGTACATTTGTAATTTGTAATCTGTTTGTAATCTTCTTACATTCGTAATTTGTAATCTAGTTGTAATCTTTTTACACTTGTAATTTGTAATCTAGTTGTAATCTTTGTACATTTGTAATTTGTAATCTGTTTGTAATCTTCTTACATTCGTAATTTGTAATCTAGTTGTAATCTTTTTACACTTGTAATTTGTAATCTAGTTGTAATCTTTGTACATTTGTAATTTGTAATCTGTTTGTAATCTTCTTACATTCGTAATTTGTAATCTAGTTGTAATCTTTTACACTTGTAATTTGTAATCTAGTTGTAATCTTTGTACATTTGTAATTTGTAATCTGTTTGTAATCTTCTTACATTCGTAATTTGTAATCTAGTTGTAATCTTTTTACACTTGTAATTTGTAATCTAGTTGTAATCTTTGTACATTTGTAATTTGTAATCTGTTTGTAATCTTCTTACATTCGTAATTTGTAATCTAGTTGTAATCTTTGTACATTTGTAATTTGTAATCTGTTTGTAATCTTCTTACATTCGTAATTTGTAATCTAGTTGTAATCTTTGTACATTTGTAATTTGTAATCTGTTTGTAATCTCTTCGCTCTTTAAATACATGCCCCCTCCCTCCTGCAGATATGAAGAAGTGATGTAATTATTATTAGAATAAATCCAGGCGCTTCTCACCTGCATAAAAGGCACCGCGGCGCAGCGCGTCTCCGCGGCCCCGGCGGGCATCGCCACGGTCTCCCGGGCCTGGTCGCCCCGGCCGGCCGCCCGCTGCCACACGCTCATGCCCAGCCGCCGCCTCCGGTCCTGATCGTGGTGGCTGTTGCCCAGGGCCGGTCGGCCGAGCGCCAGGAACCGCGGGAAGGCGCCGCGGCCCCGGGCCGGGACGTCCGGTCCGGAGGCCGAGGACTCCGCGTCTCCGCGGGGGAAGGCGTGGACCGCGGCGCAGAGGACCAGGAGGGCGCAGCAGCGGGGGGACATGGCGACTGCTGGATGGAGATGCCGGGGACCCGGCTTTTTATGGGGCCGTGCGGGGAAAAGTCGCACCTGGCGCGCCATGAAAGCGACACTTTTTTACGACAGGCGACATTTCGAGCGCTGGCGACAAAAGTTAACGAGGCTCCGTGGGAATTCCATAAATGGCCAAATATCTCCGCTATGTTCAGCAGTGTCACTTAAAACCAACAGAAAGGGCGACTTTAGTGGCAGGAAAACCATTATCTGGATCTTCAAATGGACCAGTAGCATCATGATGGACCCGTAATGTCCACCATGACACTGGACTAAAATCTACTCTGCCCTGTCCAGCACCTCCAAATATGGACAGATACTCTGTACTACACTTTGAACTTGTCCTCCTCTACAACTGTAGGAGTTTTTCTCTTCTTGAACAAATCATCACCAACCCTGCACTGTCACCATCTGCAGGCTCACTCTACCCTGGAAGGGCGTCCCTCTCTCCATCACTCCTTCCCAACGTTTCTTCCGACCTTTTTTGTGGAGTTTTTGCTTGTGTGCAGAAGGGTCAAGTGTGTTGGGTGTCAACTGTAGGACCTGTTAAAGCCCATCGAGACGTACTGTATGTGATTATGGGCTTTATGAGAAATAAATGTTGCTGTTATATCCGCATTTAGAAGCTCTGACTGCAGGTGTGATGGCTCCATGATGGATTCCCCGCCAGGCCACAGCCATACAGGGGGGAGGTGAGGATGAAAGGCCTACCTGGACCTGTCAGATGTTCACGCAGGTGCTAAACCTGCCTCCTTCCACCTGCCCTCTGTTCTCTCCGTTTTCTCGTAATAAAAAAACAGCAGCCGCTGAGAACGAAGATGCCCGTTATTTGCACATGAGTTCCAGGTCCTCAAAAAGAACACTTACCAGTAAAGTAGATCTTTTCTGATCAAACGGAAGTGCTTTTACGTTAAAGTCCAGGTTGAGGTACTTGCTTGGAACCCACGATTAGAGAAGGATTTAATAAAAACATTACTAGTTTATTTATTACATGTTGAAATATTTCTTTGATGGGCCAGACTGACATACAGAAGTCATTCCTGATGTGCTGAATTTTTATTTCCCATTTTAAATCATTCATGACACTTTTTATTATTTAATCACTGATGTACTTATCTTCTTCTCAATAAGAGCCGTCCTGGATGCTACATAAGGAATGAATGTCGTGCTTCTGCTGTTTTGGTGTTTAAGTCTTTACAAACGGGAGCTGGATTCCAGGTGGAGGTGTTGGGGGACATCAGAGGATCATCTGGAACTCGACCTGAACTAAGAGGCCTGGGATGAAATTGTGTCTCGAGAAGCAGAAGAGCACCAAGTCCCAGCTCCTCCAGGGGGACTGTCCCTGGACCTTCTTATAGTAAGGCACTCTGGATGAATACATGTATTTTAATGTAAGTTTGTTCAGGTATAAATATGTCTGGACGTGGAAGACACCGACGTGCTGGTGACGTGCTGCGCTGTCGCCGTTCCTACTTCGCTTTCTTGTACAGCGTCATGGATACGATCATTGCTGCGATCTGGAGAAAGAAAAGTGATTAAATTCGATTTAAAACCATGTATTGGCGGTGGAATATCTGCCTACTTCGTTCCCCAAAATTCACACGGTTCTAGTGCATCAGCACATCGTACTTCACTCATTTGCACACCTTCACCCTACCTGTTACACAAATTTTATGTGAAAGACATAAAAGTGTCATATTTGGTTATGGTTGCAATATTTGCAATACTGTGGTTTGTACAGTCGCTAAAGCTGCACATCATACCGTGTACGACTGTGTACGTGACTAATAAAATTTGAATTTGAAACAGCGCCACAACCTCGCAGTGGCCAGAAATATATTACATCCGTACTGTCAAGCACCACTTCTTGTACAATTTTTTTTACTTTGACTTTACTCATTTGCACACCTTCACCTGTTACACAGATTCTATGCTTTAGGCTAAAGACATAAAAGTGTCATATTTGGTTATGGTTGCAATATTTGCAATACTGTGGTCTGTACAGTCGCTAAAGCATTTCACTGCACAAAATTTGAATTTGAAACAGCGCCACAACCTCGCAGTGGCCAGAAATATATTACATCCGTACTGTCAAGCACCACTTCTTGCACAATTTTTTTTACTTTGACTTTACTCATTTGCACACCTTCACCTGTTACACAGATTCTATGCTTTAGGTTAAAGACATAAAAGTGTAATATTTGGTTATGTTTGCAATATTTGCATATTGGTTTTCATTGTATACTTGCAACATTTGCAATGCTTGAATTTATTTCAAACGTTGTCAAGAACATTTTTGTAATTTTAATATTTTATTCGTGAAAAATAATTATAAATAAGCGAAATATCCCTGAGCTTTGGACGTTCTGGTTTTACCGTGATGGAATGTAAAGTATGGAATGAGCTGGTTATTATGAATGTTGTGTCACCTCGATGGCGCAGATCCCCAGCGCGACCCCGCCCACGATGCCCGCGTTGTCCTCCAGGAGACGCACCAGACGTGGGAAGCAGCCCTCCACGTCCTGCGGGGCGAGAGCAGAGGAGAAGAGCCGCAGTTAGGAGGACGGCGTCTCCCGGTGGAGGCGTGTGGGTGAGGGACCTACTGAAAGCTTGGCGCTGTCCACGCTGCACCAGCTGTCACCGGCGCTGCAGCACTGGACGGGGTACGCCTTGTAATCGGTGACGAACGGCGAGCCGCTGAAGTCCGTGTAGTTGTAGTACCCGCAGCAGTTCAGCTACGGGGACGGAGACGCAGCTTTAGGAGCATTTTTAGGTTCTCTCAGCTGGTGCTGGCTTGAGGGAAAATGCTTGTCCACCGTACCTGGTCCATGGTGCTGTTCCACAAGTCAGTGAATCCCTGGTCTTCTCCATAGCTGGTGCCGATGCTCTGAACGACCTTCTCGCCGATGTCCTCCAGCAGCTTGTTGAACTAGGAATCACACGAGAGCTTGAAGAGGCTCTTCAGCACGCGACTGTTCTCTCTGAGATGGGGAGACCCTTACCACGGGCTGGAAGACCAGGATCACGACGGCTCCGGCCACCTCCGCCAGGAAGATGATCAGCACGATGATGAAGAACTGCGGAGAGGAGAGAGAGGGGTGTGAGCAGCGGGCCGCCCCCTCGCCCGTCCCGGGACGCCACTCACGGTCAGCAGCATGCAGCGGCTCTCTCTGACGGCGCCGCAGCAGCCCAGGAAGCCCATGAGCACCAGGACTCCGCCCACGCCGATGAGGAGGTAGCCCACGTTGGCCAGCTGGGCGAGCTCCGGCGGCGCGCCCTCGATGTGGTCCAGGAAGCCCAGCAGGGAGCTGCTGTCCACCGCCACCCAGATGCCCAGGCCCAGGATGGCAGCGCCAGCGACCTGAAGACGGGGGGGACATGGATATGGTGGACACCATCAGCCATCATCACTTCATTCAACATGTCTGTTTGACAAAACATTGGAGGGTTTGTTGGTTGTAAGGTGACAAATCCTGTGTCTTGGGACATGACGAGGACATAAACCCTTTAGACAAAAAATGTTTTTTATATCGTGTTTACATTATGAAGATTTTTGGAGAATCAACTGGTATCATGACTGAATATTTTTATTAGGGACAGTGGTGGGTGGAAGTAGCCTAGTGGGTAACACACTCGTCTATGAACCAGAAGACCCAGGTTCAAACCCCACTTACTACCACCGTGTCCCTGAGCAAGACACTTAACCCTGAGTGTCTCCAGGGGGGGACTGTCCCTGTAACTACTTACTATGAACCAGAAGACCCAGGTTCAAACCCCACTTACTACCATCATGTCCCTGAGCAGGACACTTAACCCTGAGTGTCTCCAGGGGGGGACTGTCCCTGTAACTACTTACTATGAACCAGAAGACCCAGGTTCAAACCCCACTTACTACCATTGTGTCCCTGAGCAGGACACTTAACCCTGAGTATCTCCACGGAGGGACTGTCCCTGTAACTACTGACTGGATAAGAGCATCTGGTAAATGCTGTAAATGTAAATGTAATATGGGGCAGTGGTTGCCTAGCGGTTAAGAAAGCGGCCCCGTAATCAGAAGGTTGCCGGTTCGAATCCCGATCCGCCGAGGTGCCACTGAGGTGCCACTGAGCAAAGCACCGTCCCCACACACTGCTCCCCGGGCGCCTGTCATGGTGCCCACTGCTCACTCAGGGTGATGGTTAAATGGGATTAATAAAGTTTTAAAAAATCCTGGACCCCAGGGTGGGACCACGGTGGCACTAATCTCTCGTCCCCATCAGCAACCGTGACACAGTCCACTGTCACAGTTCCACGATAACAAGTTCACTTACGAAAATGATGCCATTGAAGATGAACATGATGATTTTTAAAAGCCCCGAGCAGCACATCTTGGCTGTTGTCCTTCGTCTTGATGTTCTGTGAACAAAAAATGAGACAAATTCACAACGGTTCAAGGTGAGTTAGTGCTGAATGTTCTTGGACTTTTTTCCCTCGACCAACACAGGCGACCGTCTCGTCATTCTGTTACTCGTTCACCGCAGGCGCCGGCTCAGTTTTTGAGACACCGTCTGCAGGTTTCTTGACATTTTGTTCTTTTTCACCATTTTGGAGAAACTTTATAGGAACTCCATCCTGGGAGACTGTCCGCGGGACGTGGTACCCGACAGAGTAAATCCCGGGAGACTGGCCACAGGGTGTGGTCCCCGCCAGAGTCCATCCCGGGAGACTGTCCACGGGGCGTGGTCCCCACCAGAGTCCATCCTGGGAGACTGGCCGTGGTCCCCGCCAGAGTCCATCCCGGGAGACTGGCCGTGGTCCCCGCCAGAGTCCATCCCGGGAGACTGTCCGCAGGGCGTGGTCCCTGCCAGAGTCCATCCCAGGAGACTGTCCACAGGGCGTGGTCCCTGCCAGAGTTCATCCCGGGAGACTGTCCGCAGGGCGTGGTCCCCGCCAGAGTCCATCCCGGGAGACTGTCCACGGGGCGTGGTCCCCGCCAGAGTCCATCCCGGGAGACTGGCCGTGGTCCCCGCCAGAGTCCATCCCAGGAGACTGTCCGCAGGTCGTGGTCCCTGCCAGAGTCCATCCCGGGAGACTTTTCCAGGGGGCGTGGTCCCCACCAGAGTCCATCCCGGGAGACTGTCCGCAGGGCGTGGTCCCTGCCAGTCCATCCAGGGGAGACGGGTCCCCGCCATCATCATTCACACACTCACACCCACGGACTATTCAGTCACCGATCCACCTCATGCACGTGGCTTTGGGAGTCGGGAGGAAACCTGAGAACCTGGAGGAAACCCCCCCGGGGGGTCAATAAAACTACACACAAGGTCCAGAGCCGAACTCACAGCCTCGGCGGCATGAGGTTCTAACCACCATGTGAATATTGCAATTAAATCAATTTATAACACGAGGAAAAGTATTTTTACAGCCGAACAGTCAGAACTTTGGCAACCGGCTTCTTTTGGAGATGTTCAGGTCACAATAACAGTGAATCATGTGAAAACAAACCAAAGCTTTTCTGAACTTTCCACTTCTGGTAATTAGGAAGCGAAGCTCATCAAGCCTTCCAGTGCGTCCTTTGGTGATTATTTCAGTAAAGATCGTAAATTCAGGTTCTATAGCCGCTACTTTACAGCCTCATTTCCCCGCTGCTAGTTCAACATGGACTCTGTCCTCCTCGTCTCCACTGTTACACATATTTTATGTTTTATGTTAAAGACATAAAAGTGTAATATTTGGTTATGTTTGCAATATTTGCATATTGGTTCACTGTTTACTTGTAATATTTGCAATAATGTACAGTCTGTACAGTCGCTAAAGCATTTCACTGCGTATCGTACCGTGTACGACTGTGTACGTGACAGATAAAATTTTAATTTGAGAAGCATCTACTCAGCTAGAGGTTCCACCTTCTCATGTACATCGCAACATTGCGAGGACCATGCAAATGAGGCGTGGGGCAGTGGTGGCCTAGCGGTTAAGGAAGCGGACCCGTAATCAGAAGGTTGCCGGTTTGAATCCCGATCCGCCAAGGTGCCACTGAGGTGCCACTGAGCAAAGCACCGTCCCCACACACTGCTCCCCGGGCGTCTGTGATGGCCGCCCACTGCTCACTCAGGGTGATGGGTTAAATGCAGAGGACAAATTTCACTGTGTGCACCATGTGCTGTGCTGCTGTGTATCACTTTTTTTTTTTGAAGGCCTTGAGATGAGAAACCCGTAACCACTTAAACACACCGAAACTCCTGATAGCCGGTCACACACGCGGAGCGAGACGAGCTCGAACACTCATTAACCCGAGAGCCCGACCCTGGAGCCCGTCCTGCCACCTCCTCGTCCTCCACTACGAGACACTCCGGCCGGGGCCGCGGGCCCGAGGTCGTTACCCCCAGAGACACGCCGTCCACCCTCCAGTCCTGGATGGTGAAATTCTCCCGTATTTATTCCCACAGTTCCACCCGTAAACAACATCTTCCCACGTACTGGATCACGTGAGAATGTTTCTAACAATAACAATAAAAATACTACTGTAATAATAGTAATATCAAATTATTGTATCATTAAAAGTCTTCCTGATCCCAGAACAGCAGCAGTGCAGAATGAAGCTCACCTGTCTTCAGGAGAACTTCTCAGCTCCGTCTCTGAGTCTGTCTGTGTGTGTGTGTCCAGGTATGTCAGGTTTCTGTATTTCAGGACGCAGAGGAGCGGGACGGGACTGACCGTATGTCACACTTCACACTTCCGGGTGGACAAGGTCCAGCCTGGTGACACAGATGACATCATGTGACAGTAGCCTAGTGGGTAACACACTCACCTATGAACCAGAAGACCCAGGTTCAAATCCCACTTACTACCATTGTGTCCCTGAGCAAGACACTTAACCCTGAGTGTCTCCAGGGGGGGACTGTCCCTGTAACTACTGATTGTAAGTCGCTCTGGTAAATGCTGTAAATGTAAATGTGACACTGCTGTCCTGGTAAGCAGGTTAAATGCAGCAGTTTTGGAGGATGGGACACACATTCATGTTTCATGTTCACATTTGTTAGTTTTGGATCAACCAAATAATTCTGAAACGGGACAAATGACACAAATCCACAAGCAAGTGACAAACCGGTAATTCCAGCCAGACGGCAGGAACTGGGGAACTAGAACCTGATTAGAAACAAGGAACCAATAGGAGCAAAAAGACAGAAAACGGGAACGTGAAGGTGGCAAAATAAACACAGCAGGAGGTTCGAAGAGAGAGACAATCAGTGACCAACATGACGTCAGACGAGGAACGAGTGAATATCGTGTACGGAAGGATCCGTGCCGTACGCTCGTTCACAGTCTAATTCAAATTTGAATTAGATGAGAAAGAAGTGCTGCATCTGGAGCAGCTCAGATCTGCTCGTCTCGGCCATTCTTCTTCTACGGAGCAGCAGCTAATGGAACCTGGGGAGCTGCTCCTGGCCCAGATGTCCTGCAGCGGAACCCTGGTGGTCCCCACTATGGACACAGTCCCCTCTGCAAAAAAACCTCAAGTAATACCTTCCATCCTAACGCGAGCACAAACACACGAAGTAAAATACGAAGTGCTTCCCATCACTGCGGAGGACTTTCAGCATTTTCATCATCACCAGGCCATCAGTAGATACACCGCCAATAAAATTCCCGTGACTGCTTTTTACACCGATGACACATCATAAGACTTCCGATAAGGATTCGGCAGGCAAATGGAGAGCAGAAAAATCTTTTATTGTCACCGACTCACCTGAACAAACCTCCCAATTTAACCGTATTTTTTCTAAAATAAAAAACTTAATACACAAAATATTGTTTTATTGCTTGTAAAGAACTGAAAATGTCATTTATTGAATTGGCAAAAGCTATTTCAATCAAAAGTATTCCTTTCAGCATGAGATGGTGAATTGTCATGCGTGAAGATGATTTTATTATGGAATCCATGATTCTTCTTGTACCATGAAAGAAAATGGTCAGTCAGTAACTCCATATTCTTCACACCTTCAGGGACCACAAAGCTTCTTCAGGGACCCAGCTTCTCTCCATGATTCAGACCCCAAACATGACTCCATGTAATCCTGGGACCATCCACCACTCCATCCATCTGGACCTCCATCTATCCTGGGACCATCCACCTCTTTATCTACCTCTATCCATCCGGGGACCATCCAAACCTCCATCCATCTGGACCTCCATCTATCCTGGGACCATCCACCTCTTGATCTACCTCTATCCATCCGGGGACCATCCAAACCTCCATCCATCCTGGAACAACCCTCCGCTCCATTCCTCCCTTCAGTGAACATGACTGTTTGAAAATGAGTCTTCATGCATTTCTGGAGCCACTGCAGCCGCTTCTGCTTGTGAAGATTGGTTAGGGGCAGCCAAACAGAAGGTTTATTGATAACTGCCAGCCTCTTGAGGATCTAAACCTTGATGTTCACGGGACTCCAGAGGCACCTGCAGCTTCAAATGCCTTTTTGCCGCTTTGTACTGGAATTTTAGCATCGAATCTCTTAATCTGATGTATTCATCTGACAGAAACCTTCCTTATTCCGCCTTTATCTGTACTTTGGAAGATGGTGTGAACCAAACATTTTCTGTAGGAGACAATCCACAATATCTGTAGATTACAGGTAGATCTTTACACACCTTGCACATAGTAAAAGCTCTGACTGCTGTTCGCATTCAGGCGTCACCGTGTGACCGCGCCACTGTCATCAACATGTGACTTCCTGGTCCACAGGTCAAGGAAGTATACGAGGAAAAATCAGATTTATGGCGCAGGTCATAAGAAAGCAGGGGCACCACAGGGGGAAAATGTCCTTGTTTTTATTCGAATTAAAATGATGCATCAAATTTCCCATCGTGCTGTGGATCTCAAAACAAGATGATCAAAATGAAGAGTAATGAATTTCTTCAAGTGGAACCTCCATCATGCAGCCATACAATCATCTTTCAAAGCAGACAGTTTCAGACGTGAAGTCAGACATAAGTGACACCGAGGCAGCATTACCACACAAAGTGTGGGTATATGTCTCTCTGTATGTGTGTATCTCTGTATATGTGAGTGTGTGTATGTGTCTCTGTATATGTGTGTATATGTATATTTGGGTGAATCTCAGTATAACCTCCTGAGTCCCGACACATAATTTTTGTCCTCTGTAGAGGACATGATTTTGGTCATTTTATTGTAAGTGGCATTTGACTAACCTAATTCAGTCCTACTGTACCGCCTAGGAGAGATCCTGGGCTTTCTAATGATGTCACTAGAAAGGGGGAGGGGCTTACTGAGCACATGTACTGCCTTTTCTAAATTGCCACATTTTACTAGGAGAGGTAAATGCTAAATATTTCATAGAAAATATGTCTGTGCTGTCAAAAATCTACTTATTTCTTTATTATGATAGTCTTAACTTTACTAAGATTTCAAACATGTGAAGTGAATTTAACCCGTCGAAAACACAACTTGTATTCAGTGTCCTCTGGAGAGGACAGCAGGACTCACTAACTCTCATTATGACCATTGTTCACAAAACAGAAAGCCAGGGGATGAGTAAGGTTGAAAGGATTGTGGAAGCCTTTGTGCTTGCCAGTCCAAGTGGTCTGGTGCTGGACTTGGAGGTTTAAGGGCAAGAACACGTTCACTGACCATCACCTGGGAATCGGAGGGAATGCTGTCATTCGGATGGCACAGACTCTTCCACGAGGAACACACCTATACTTTGACAGATTTTTCACTTCTGTCAAACTGCTAGATGTCCTGAAAGGTGCATCTGAGATGGTTGTCAGAAAGCCATCAGAGATTGCAGTGATTAAGTGGCAGGACAATAAGGCAGTCCTCTTGGCCTCCACTGTCCATGGAATAGAGCCCAAGGACAACTGCATGAGATGGTCTTCCAAAGAGAAGCGGCATCTTAATGTATCTCGACCTGTGTGACTGAGTACAACACTATCATGGGCGGAATTGATCTGTGTGACCGAATGATCAGCTTCTACCCAATGTCTAGCCGTACAAGAAAATGGACCGTCCGTACCATTCTGCATTTCTTTGATCTGGCTGCCACTAACAGCTGGATTGAGTACAGGGTAGATCATGAGATGTGTGGGAGACTGGAGAAGGATAGGCTGCAGTATTTTGAGTTCAGATTGCTCCTGGCTGAAGATCTTATTGCCCAAGCCCAGTAGGGACGAGGTCAAGAGTTTGATGAGGTGGTCAGTGATGTCAGCACTAATGATGAGTACACTCCCCCTAAGAGGAGGCGAAGTGTGGAGCCACAGCCCAGTGACAGCCTGAAAAAATATGGGGCTGTCCATATGCCCAAGATGGTGGAGGCAGCCCATGCATCACGGTGCCGGAGAGGTGGATGTAATGGCAAAACCTATGTGAAATGCATCAAATGCAATGTGTTGCTGTGCATTGCCAAAGGAAAAAAACTGTTTTCTGGCATTTCACTCCGAACCCCTTATGGTTTTAAATAATTATTTCAAGTTTTTAAAAATCGTTGCCTTACTGTTACCTTGTTATGCTTTCTGGAGGCATGAATTGCCATTTCACATTTTACATGATCTGCATTAGTAAACAAAAGTTCAATTACTACATTGTACAAGCTTTTTCCATGTTTAATTTAGCAGTTTTTATTGTTAGTTATATGAATTGTCCATATGACGCCATTATGTGAATCTATGATGAACTGTGATTTAAAAAGACCAGCTGTCCACTGCAGAGGACATATGGTAAAAACTAAATAAAATATTTTTTGAGAAAAAAAAGTGTTTTTGTTCACAGCACTTAACTTGTCTAAAAAAATCTAAATACCAAAACATTTTTTCTTCTAGGAAGTTAAATAATTGTGTATATGTATATGTGAGTGTGTGTATGTGTCTCTGTATATGTATGTGTGTACATGCAAGTGTGTATATATATATGTATATTTGTGTGTATCCCTGTATATGTAACTGTGTATGTGTGTATCTCAGTATATGTAAGTGTGTATATGCGTGTGTGTATATATGTATATTTGTGTGTATATCTGTATATGTTATTGTGTATATGTATGTGTGTATGTGTCTCTGTACGTGTCTATCTCTGTATATGTATATGTGAGTGTGTGTATGTGTCTCTGTATATGTAAGTGTGTATAGGTGTGTTTTTTGTCTCTGTATGTGTGTGTGTGTGTGTGTATGTAAGTGGCCATGAGGCAGATTTGAAATGTATGAAATATATAATAGTCATGTGCACATGGATGTGAAGCAGCTGCGATGCTGCGTGTGGTTCCATGACTGAAGAGACTCGCTGCACTGGCCAATCAGCAAGATCTGGGATCTGTTGGTGATCCACTGATCTCCCATAAAGCATGCACCCACACCGGTCCCACATCCACAGCCTTTTCCAGAGCACCAGTCCCTCTGGAGACACTCTGGGACAGTGTGGTAGTAAGTGGTCTTCAGGTGAGTCTGTAGTTGATAAAAACAGAAGAGCCTGAATGATGATGATGATGATGATGATGGAGACAGGAGGAGACAGGGAAGGACGAGACAGAATAATGATGGTGAACCAACCCCACCCTGCCCAGGTTCTTGCATTATTGCAGCAGAGCCTTTTATGAACCTTCATTACCAATTTTAATAACTTGCAAACACACGATTAGGAATATTTAAATATCTTATTTTAAGACGAATGATAGAAATGGTTCATAGACCCACCTTCAGTACTGGGCCACACAAAGCTGCCAGATCTTCTCCACTTTCCGGCTACGATGCTCCTAATGCTGGCCTGATGCAGTCCAGTCGCTGAGTATTTTCAAACGGCAGTTTAAGACCTTCCTCTTTACAGACTAACTTGTAACTTTCTTATAGTCTGAATTATGTAGGAAAATCTACAACAGAGTGAATAAAAAGATTGTGAACCAGAACTGATGACTTCATCCATGGGAACATGGAAGCACGTTGTAAGTCGCTCTGGATAAGGCCGTCGAATGCAGCATTTCTCAGCATCAAGTGCATGGACCATGTCAGCTCTGAAGATCATGCTGCATGGCGAGCTTGGTGCACAGATGTTCCATGTTCCCGGATGCACAGACCTGAAGTGAACTTCGTTGTTTCGTCTTCTGTGATGAACAAATCATGAGCAACTCTGATCACACGAGCTTCAGGAAATAAGAGCAAATTTATTTAAAAGGGATTCAGGCAGAACATGCAACACGGGCCCCCAGCCCCCCGCCACACGGGTCCCCTCAGGTCTGCAATATCACTATTTCCACGCCACCGTCCTGCAAACAACGTCTGAACATCGGCAAAAACAACAAAACGAGCAGTCGTACACGCACAGAAGGAACAGAAACTCTGGGCTACAAACCACTTTTAAAAAGTTAAAAAGAAAGAAGGAAGAACGAGTTAAACCGGCGGCTCCGGGCCAGGCTGCTGGGGACACTTCCTGTCGGGGTCGGCGGCATCCCACAGCCGCTGGAACTCCCGGCGGTACGGCCGCACCAGGGCGGGCTCGTCGGTGACCAGGACGTTCTCCGCGTTGTTCTGGACGGCGTTGGTGGTCCAGTTGAGGGAGCCGGTGAGCAGCGTGCGCCCGTCCAGCACCGCAAATTTATGGTGCATGTGCACCACGGCACTCACATCATGCCGCACACACACACCTACAGGGACAGAGAGCGAATAAAACACACACACACACACACACACCTTCCTACAGGGACAGAGAGCGAATAAAACACACACACACACCTACAGGGACAGAGAGCGAATAAAACACACACACACACCTACAGGGACAGAGAGCGAATAAAACACACACACACACACATACATGGACACAGAGCAAATAAGTTTGGAGGAGGGACAGGCAGGGCAGGAAGGGAAACCACAGGACAGGACATGGCAGGGCAGGACAGGACAGGACAGCATAGGACAGAAAGGGATAAGACAGGGCAGTGCAGGGCAGGACAGGACAGGACAGGGCAGGGCAGGAAGGGAGAACACAGGAAAGGACAGGACAGGACAGGACATGGCAGGGCAGGACAGGACAGGACAGGGCAGGGCAGGAAGGGAGAACACAGGAAAGGACAGGACAGGACATGGCAGGGCAGGACAGGACAGGACAGGGCAGGACAGGGCAGGAAGGGAGAACACAGGACATGGCAGGGCAGGGCAGGATATGGCAGGGCAGGACAGGGCAGGGCAGGGCAGGAAGGGAGAACACAGGACAGGACAGGACATGGCAGGGCAGGATATGGCAGGGCAGGACAGGGCAGGACAGGGCAGGACAGGATATGGCAGGGCAGGACAGGGCAGGACAGGGCATGGCAGGAAGGGAGAACACAGGAAAGGACATGGCAGGGCAGGGCAGGGCAGGGCAGGACAGGGCAGGACAGGATATGGCAGGGCAGGACAGGGCATGGCAGGAAGGGAGAACACAGGAAAGGACATGGCAGGGCAGGGCAGGGCAGGATATGGCAGGGCAGGACAGGGCAGGACAGGGCATGGCAGGAAGGGAGAACACAGGAAAGGACATGGCAGGGCAGGGCAGGGCAGGATATGGCAGGGCAGGGCAGGGCAGGACAGGGCAGGGCAGGAAGGGAGAACACAGGAAAGGACAGGACAGGACATGGCAGGGCAGGACAGGACAGGACAGGGCAGGAAGGGTGGTAGTAGCCTAGTGGGTAACACACTCGCCTATGAACCAGAAGACCCAGGTTCGAATCCCACTTACTACCATTGTGTCCCTGAGCAAGACACTTAACCCTAAGTTGCTCCAGGGGGACTGTCCCTGTAACTACTGATTGTAAGTCGCTCTGGATAAGGGCGTCTGATAAATGCTGTAAATGTAAATGTAAAAAAAAAAAATGTAAATAAATGTAAAAAGGAAGGGAGAACACAGGACATGGCAGGGCAGGGCAGGATATGGCAGGGCAGGACAGGGCAGGGCAGGGCAGGAAGGGAGAACACAGGACAGGACAGGACATGGCAGGGCAGGATATGGCAGGGCAGGACAGGGCAGGACAGGATATGGTAGGGCAAAACAGGGCAGGACAGGGCATGGCAGGAAGGGAGAACACAGGAAAGGACATGGCAGGGCAGGGCAGGAAGGGAGAACACAGGACAGGACATGGCAGGGCATGGCAGGGCAGGGCAGGGCAGAACAGGACAGGACAACGTACCCTGCTTGCGAAGGAGCCCGATCTGCGAGCCGTTGACTTTGACGTAGTCGCGGTCGCACAGCACGCGCACGGCCAGGCCCCGCCCCCGCAGCAGCAGCAGCGCCCGGCGTAGCTGCGGGTGCGCGAACGCGAACATGCACACGTCAACAGAGACGCGCGCCGACAGCAGGTGGGACAGCAGCCTGGAGAAGGACGTCTCCACCCCGTGGGGGAGGGGGCACGGGCTGAGGGGGGCGGGGAAAACACTCTCATTCGCGAACAGCGTCGCTTCAGGTGGACGCAGGTCAAAGGTCAAACTCGTTACCATGGAGACCGGCCGGCCGCGAACAGCCGCTCCACGCAGGCGGCGGGGCAGGGGAAGAACAGCACCTCCCTCAGGCGGCCGGTGGAGCCGCGGCAGAGTCGGAGCAGGACCTCAGCGGTGAGGGTCAGGGCCACGCCCGCCACGCCCAGCATCCACAGCACAGCAGGGGCCGACTTCACCATGGCAACAGAGACAAGAAACAACACTATTCTGAAACACAATAAAAACTTTTAACACAGGCTGGTAGGAGCCTCGCGTCTGAACCAGAAGAGTCGCAGGTTCGAACCCCACTTACTACCATGGTGTCCCTGAGCAGGACACTGAACCCCGAGTCTCCGGGGGGACTGTCCCCGTCACTACTCTGGATAAGGGCGTCTGGTAAACGCCAGAAATGTAAGACTGAAGGTCGTTTAGGTTTCTGCCGCTGAAACCACGTGGTCCGCGGCCGGACTCGACTCCGACCTTCACGCCGGATGAAGCGGCAGAAACACACGAAAAATCACCGGAAATTGCCCTCAAACCGCGTCCAGCGCGGCGTCCGCGGCAGCTACTCACAGGCATGTCCACGGGTGTCACGCCGGCTTCGCGCGTCCCATCGTAACGCGTGGCGAACAGCGACACCACGCGGCCCGGGCGGGAACAGCGGTTACACACAAGGTCCGAGTCGCGATTCGAGTCGCGATTCGAGCCGCGACTCGAGTCGCGATTCGAGTCCTGTAATGAACCCCAACCCCACACATTTCTGAACAATCCAGCACTCATTTTTATTTTGTTGTCATATTTGCAATGGAATGGCTCGGATGAACATGTTCGTTCAAAAAACAGGGAAAAGGGGGCTCTGTACTACAGTAAATGTGGTCTTTAGATAGATATCTTCTGAAAGGGCACATGCTGCAGCAGCTGCAGAACCTCATAAAGCAGCTACAAGAATCGTCTCTACGGGGCACATTTCTAATGAAAAGACGAGGCTGGAGAACGACGACGTGTTCTGGTAGTTTAGAGAAAAACGCTTCCATGTGGACAGGGCCTTAGACTAGACCAGTGGTTTGGGGTTAGGTTAGCAGCAGGTATCATTATCACTGGCTAAATAACCTAACAGCACCTCCCAGATGATGTCTATGGTGCCTCCTCTGCACAGAGTTGTACATTTATGGCCAAAAGTTTTGAGAAATACACACATGCTGGTTATGGCAATTTGCATATACACCAGAATATTATGAAGAGCGGTCAGATGAATTGTTAAGTCCCTCATTACCATGAAAATGAAGCTAATCCCAAAAAACATTTCCTCTGAATTTCAGCCCTGCCACAAAAGGACCTGCTGAGAACATTTTAGTGATCCTCTCATTAACACAGGCGAGATTGTTGAGGAGCACAAGGCTGGAGATCATGCTGGTTGAGTTAGAATAGCAGACTGGAGGCTTTAAAAGGAGGGTGATGCTCGAAATCATTCTTCCCCTGGTAACCATGGTTACCTGCAAGGAAACACGTTCAGTCATCATCGTGTTGCATAAAAAGTTCTTCACAGGCAAGCATATTGCTGCTACTAAGATTGCACCTAAATCATCCATTTATCATATCATCAGAAACTTCAAGGAAAGAAGTTCAAGTGTTGTGAAGAAATGCTTCAGGATGTCCAACAAAGTCCAACAAACGCCAGGACCGTCTCCTAAAGATGATTCAGCTGCAGGATCGGGGTGCCACCAGTGCAGAACTTGCTCAGGAATGACAGCAGGCAGGTGTGAGGGCATCTGCACATACAGTGACGTGAAGAATGGCCTGGTGTCACGCATGGCAGTAAAGAAGCCACTTCTCTCCAAGAAAAAGGACAGACTGATATTCTGGTAAAATTACAGAAATTGGACCGCTGAGGACTGGGGCAAAGTCACTTTCTCTGATGAAGACCCTTTCTGATTGTCTGGGGCATCTGGAAAAATGATTGTCCGGGAAAAAAGTGAGATCTACCATCAGTCCTGTCTCGTGCCATCAGTAAAGCATCCTGAGACACTTCATGTGTGGGGCTGCTTCTCATCCAAGGGAGTGGGGCTCACTCACAATGTTACCCCAAAACACGGCCATGAATAACACACTCGCCTATGAATTTCCATTCGATCAGAGCAAAGTTGAGTCCTCCAAAATGGACCGTTGGTCCTGAAAAAGGTGAATTGTTTGTACTGCAGACAGTAGCGAGAAAAAAAGGTCGAAACAGCGCCACAACCTCGCAGTGGCCGAAAATATATTACACCCGTACTGTGAAGCGCCACCATTGAACGTGAATGGGGGAAGTTAAGCGGAGTTGAGCTCAACGTTGCACGGGCCGGGCGCGACAGACCGGGGTTCGGTTCCCCGACGGGTATTAAGTTGGTGATCTGCTGAAGTTTTACTGGTCCTGTATGACGTGGCAGAAAAGTGAGGTTCGAGCTGTGGTCTTGTGGTGGTTTGTACTATATTATCTTAATTAAACGGGTCGTTTTAATGATGTTATTAATTAATGCATTGGTACGAGGTTTACTACCGTTTACTAACGGCCAGACTACTAGTAGTAGTAACTCAGACTAGCAGTAGTAACTCCGGAGTAGCAGTAGCGCATCTCCTCGTTAGTATAGTGGTGAGTATCCCCGCCTGTCACGCGGGAGACCGGGGTTCGATTCCCCGACGGGGAGGAATTTTATTCTTTTTCATGCTTGTAGACGCGCGGCGGAATAATGACGTACAACCAATAAAACACAAGTGTAACAGGGTATGTAACATACCCTGTTACACAAGCAGCCAAAAGGATTGGAGCTTTTTACCTGCCTCGTTTCTCAGAGGGCGAGGATCTCAGTAATTACTGCAATTTTACAATTAGTTAAATATTCCACTTTAACATAAGCTTTGTATCAGTTGTATTGGATTAATAATTAACTTAATACTAATCATTCAGAAGTCATTTTAGAGTTACTAGAATTAGTTCTTATAATAAAATTTTTTCAATTGTGTGTCAAAGTGCGCTTAATTATTATTTCCCAGAAAAATTGTTGCATTTCAAATTAACTGAACAGTATTCAATTTAAACTGCATAATGAAATGTTAAGTATGAAAGCAAAGATTAAAAAAAAAACTTCAGCTGTAGAGAAATAAGAGGGGAAAATACACATTAAACAAAGAGGAAATTGCTTTTTAGGCAAGATGTTCCGCAACTGCGGTGCTCTATAGGAGAAGGATCTGCTCCCAGCTGTGACCTTCTGTACTTTTGGTACCAGTAGTGACCCCGCACCCATTGATCAAAGGGGGCGTGGCGGGTCGTAAAGAACTAAAAGTTCACTCAGGTATTGCGGGGTGAGACCATTTAGAGCTTTATAGGTCAAAAGTAGGATTTTGGGATTCGAACCTGGGTCTTCTGGTTCATAGGCGAGTGTGTTACTATTACCCTACTATACACCCTAAAATACAAAAACAAGTTAAGCAATAAAAACAAATAAGAAATGGAACCACCTCAAAACCCTACCTGACACACAAAACCATTTGTCTCACATCTGGAGATAAGTGATCCATAAAGGGAGACCATACATCCTGAAATCTATTTATATATTACTTCTAAGCACAGCCGCCAAAACTGCAAAAATCTCTCTATACCGATGTGTGACAGAGGACATAGTGTTTAATATCCATCTAATAAGAAGACACTTCTTGCCACAAGGAGCAGTTTGTCCAACAATCGATAACTTTTTTGCATCAACTTTCAGTGCCATTGATGGTCTTTTAGACAGAAGCAAAGGCGAGAAATTATTATAGTTTTAAATGTTTATATGTTCCCTAGACTTCTGTATAGAGATTATTAATTCAATATTGCAAATATTGCAAGTATACAATAAAAAAAACAATATGCAAATATTGCAAATGTAAATAATTTTTCCAAGTAATAAGGTGTACTTAAAGCAATAAAAAGCAATTTTCACTTGGTCTAAAGTGCATTTTTTCCCTCTTATTTCTCTGCAGCTGATAAAAGTTTTTTTTATTAAACGTTTGTTTTCAGCACTAACATTTCATTATGCAGTTTAAATTGAATTTGTCTTAAGACTAATATGTCGGTTCGGTTCCTTTGAAATGCAACAATTCTTCTGGGAAACTTTGACCCACAATTGAAGAAAAAGAACAAATTATAGTAACTTTATAGTAACTATAACTAATTATAGTAACTTCTGAATAATTAGCATTAAGTTGGAATATTAAATGTGGAATATTTAACTAATTGTAAAATTGCAGTAATTACTGAGATCCTCGCCCTCTGAGAAACTAGGCAGGTAAAAAGCTCCAATCCTTTTGGCTGCTTGTGTTTTATTGGTTGTACGTCACTATTCTGCAGCGCGTCTACAAGCATGAAAAAGAATAAAATTCCTCCCCGTCGGGGAATCGAACCCCGGTCTCCCGCGTGACAGGCGGGGATACTCACCACTATACTAACGAGGAGATGCGCTACTGCTGCTCCGGAGTTACTACTGCTAGTCTGAGTTACTACTACATTTACATTTACATTTACAGCATTTATCAGACGCCCTTATCCAGAGCGACTTACAATCAGTAGTTACAGGGGACAGTCCCCCTGGAGCAAGTTAGGGTTAAGTGTCTTGCTCAGGGACACAATGGTAGTAAGCGGGATTTGAACCTGGGTCTTCTGGATCATAGGCGAGTGTGTTACCCACTAGGCTACTACCACTACTACTAGTAGTCTGGCCGTTAGTAAACGGTAGTAAACCTCGTACCAATGCATTAATTAATAACATCATTAAAACGACCCGTTTAATTAAGATAATATAGTACAAACCACCACAAGACCACAGCTCGAACCTCACTTTTCTGCCACGTCATACAGGACCAGTAAAACTTCAGCAGATCACCAACTTAATACCCGTCGGGGAACCGAACCCCGGTCTGTCGCGCCCGGCCCGTGCAACGTTGAGCTCAACTCCGCTTAACTTCCCCCATTCACGTTCAATGGTGGCGCTTCACAGTACGGGTGTAATATATTTTCGGCCACTGCGAGGTTGTGGCGCTGTTTCAAATTCTTCAAATTCAAACTTTATTTGTCACGAACACAGTCGTACGCGGTATGATATGCAGTAAATTAAACGTTTGTTTTCAGCACTAACATTTCATTATGCAGTTTAAATTGAATTTGTCTTAAGACTAATATGTCGGTTCGGTTCCTTTGAAATGCAACAATTCTTCTGGGAAACTTTGACCCACAATTGAAGAAAAAGAACAAATTATAGTAACTTTATAGTAACTATAACTAATTATAGTAACTTCTGAATAATTAGCATTAAGTTGGAATATTAAATGTGGAATATTTAACTAATTGTAAAATTGCAGTAATTACTGAGATCCTCGCCCTCTGAGAAACTAGGCAGGTACAGCACCGTTTGCTGTAGGTGGATTGAAGGTCAGGGAGCTTGGTACGGAGGATTCGTTTGGCTGATCAGGTTGAGATGTTTCCCATCAGGATGCTCTCTATGGTGCAGGAGTGAAGTTCCTGAGCACCTTGGACAACAGTCTACAGGCATCTGGTAGAGAAGCTGCCGGGCCTTTTTCACCACGGTGATGTGACAGGACCATGACAGGTCCTGCGTGATGTCAACACCGAAGTATCGGAAGCTGTCCACTCTCTCCACTGGGCTCCTGTTGATGACAGGGGTCTGGTAGGTCCAACTTTAGACTTTTTTTTCTCTGTCTGCAGTACAAACAATTGACCTTAGTCAGTCCATTTTGGAGGAATCAGCTCTGCTCTGATCGAGTGGAAAGGAAAGCTCTGCGAGGTATATTAAACACCTGACTAAGAAGAACACAAGTGAGGAGAGGCTACAGGAGACTCAGGACCAGTGGCAGCATCTGACGACAGGAGGTGAGACGGTCAGGGTGACGGTCACTATCCTGCCACCAGCAGAATATAACCAGGAGTCCCCCAGCGCCAGAATCACCTCTGACAAGAGATGATGTAGAGAGGATGGTGAAGGAAATTGTGGAGAAGCAGCAGGCACCACAGCAACAACAAAAAAGACCACAAGGACAAGTCTTGCATTTTGCAACATCTCGCTTCCATGGTGATGGATCCAACAATAATTTTTGATCTCTTCTCTCCCCGTCACGAAGCCCGTTCACTACATTGGTGTCAGAAGTGTGATGGGGAGTCTTCACAGGCGTATAACGTTGTAGAAGGCGGCGGATACGACTGGACTGCGAGGAGCCGGAGGAGCAGCAGGGGAGGCCGGCCGGCGACGAGGAGAAGAAGGACCGGCGAACGAGTGCGGAAGCGGTCAGGCGGACCCCTCGGCCCGGCGTAGACGTCGCGACCCCGCTGCGAAGAGCGGGTGTCCTCCAGAGGCCGGAGCACCTGGGGAGGAGGCCACACACAGCGTGACACACGTCCTTGCACATTGTTGTTGTTCAAATTCCTTGTATGTGCTACACTTACTTGGCCAATAAATACGATTCTTATTCTGATAACGATCTTGGGTGAATACCTCCCCTGTTGCCCTGCTGTTGACCTCTTGACTCGGTAGCGGGTTCATAAAGGTACTAGCTAATAATCAGCTTCTTTGAGCTACTACGCTGTGTCAACGTCTCTTCTCTCCCCATCACGATGCCCGTTCGCTACGTTATCAAGGTAATTCAGCTAGATAATGGTTTTATTAAATTGATCAAACATGATTTGCATTAATTCGGATTAAATCACGTTATTCTTACATGATTAAATTATGTTATTTGTCTGAATTAACTTAACAGTAGCCTAGTAGGTAACACACTCGCCTATGAACCAGAAGACCCAGGTTCAATTCCCACTTACTACCATCGTGTCCCTGAGCAAGACACCCTGAGTGTCTCCAGGGGGGACTGTCCCTATAACTACTGACTGTAAGTCCCTCTGGATAAGAATGTCTGATAAATGCTGTAAATGTAAAAATGTAAATGTAAACTTGATATGGTATGATAAGGTTTGAAATAATGCAAACGAATTAGGACCGTTTAATTAATTACAGCACCGTGAAAACTGTATTAAAACACACGAATATTAACATATAAATACACGGCCGCCGGAAGGAGGTGCTGTTGTTCCCCTGCTGGCAGCCTCCGTGTCCCCGTCCACCTGAAGAGGCGCTGTTTCCGACGCGGGCCGCTCCGCTTTCACGGGAGTTGAGGTCAGATTTTAATACCTTTATTAAAGCGATCATAATTTATTATGATTCATTTATTAACCGGTCGTGATGTTAATTAATGCATAGAAAAGAATTTTACCAATGGACAGTGTTACACGTAGAATATTAGTAATAACGCTGTAGTTACAGCAGCACAACTCCTCGTTAGTATAGTGGTGAGTATCCCCGCCTGTCACGCGGGAGACCGGGGTTCGATTCCCCGACGGGGAGACACTTTATTATTTCAGCTTATTGTAACCTTTATTATTTTATACACACCAGACCGCAAAACAACACGCCAATGCGTAATCGTATATTTTACATTCATCCTAAAAAAATGTTCTTCCCTTTGAACAGCAGCAGTAGCGGTCAAGCTCGTCGCCACAGCGCCACAAGCTCGTAGTGGCCACAAATATATGACATCTGTCCTGTTAAGCGCTACCATTGGAAATTAATGGAGATGAAGTTAAGGGGAGTGAAGATTAACGGGCACCCGGGTCCCCAATATTCAAGTGATCACCACATGTTTGAAAGCATCCTTCATAAAATATTATCCGTATTTACATGTTGATGCTGTGTTATGGACTCTGTGCGCCAAGTTTCCGTAGTGTAGTGGTTATCACGTTCGCCTCACACGCGAAAGGTCCCCGGTTCGAAACCGGGCGGAAACACTTTTTAAATTTTTTTTAATTACTTCATTCTCAAAAAATAAAATAATATAATAAACGTCTTTATAAAAGCATAACGTATAACATGCCACTGTGCCATGTTTCCGTAGTGTAGTGGTTATCACCCAACTACCGGTTCAGTCCTTAGTAATCTCACGACTGGACTACTGTAACTACCTTCTAGCTGGTCTACCACTATGTACCATCCCACCTCTACAACTCATACAAAATGCAGCAGCACGACTGATCTTCAACCTTCCCAGGTTCTCCCACACCGCCCCTCTGCTACGTTCCCTCCACTGGCTCCTAGTAGCTGCACGCATCAGGTTCAAAATACTGACGCTGGCCTACAAAGCCAAACATGGAGTAGCACCATCTTACCTCACAGCCCTTATTACACCTCACACTGCACCTCGTATACTCCGAGCCTCCAGTACTGCTCGCCTTGTCCCTCCATCTCTGAAGGTAAAAGGAAGACGCTCATCTAGACAATTTCCTTCACCATCCTTTCTACAGCATCTCTTGTCAGAGGTGATTCTGGCACTGGGGCACTCCTGGTAAAATTCTGCTGGTGGCAGAGTAGTAAGATCCTGCCACAGGTTCTGAGTCTCCTGGAGCCTCTCCTCACTTGTGTTCTTCTTCTTAGCCAGGCGCTTAATATACCTTGCAGAGCTGTCCATTCCATTCGATCAGAGCAGAGCTGATACCTCCAAATTTGACTGTTAGTCTTGACAAAGGTCAAGTAGCAAAATATATGACATCCGTACTGTTAAGCACCACCATTGAAATGGAATGGGGAAAGTTAAGGAAGGTTAAGCTTAACAATTCAGTACAGAGGACAGCTCTGTTAGGCGAACGTGATAACCACTACACTACGGAAACGTGGCAGAACTGTTAGCTATATCTCATGCTTTCATAAAGACGGTCAATATTTTATTAATGTTGCTTTTAAATGTGTTTGACACGTCTTGTTTTATTTATTTATTTATTTATTTATTTGAGAATGAATTTTTTTAAAAAGTGTTTCCGCCCGGTTTCGAACCGAGGACCTTTCGCGTGTTAGGCGAACGTGATAACCACTACACTACGGAAACGTGGCACCGTGTCATGTTATATGTTATGCTTTTATAAATACGGCCAATATTTTATTTATGTTGATTTTAAATGTGTTTGACACTTCTTGTTTTAATTTTTTTTTTGAGAATGAAGTTATATAAAAAGAAAAAAAAGTGTTTCCGCCCGGTTTCGAACCGGGGACCTTTCGCGTGTGAGGCGAACGTGATAACCACTACACTACGGAAACTTGGCGCGTAGAAGCAATAACACAGCATGAATTGTCAAATTACATTTTGTGAATATGTAAATACGGATAACATTTTATGAAGGATGCTTTCAAACATGAATATTGGGGACCCGGGTGCCCGTTAATCTTCACTCCCCTTAACTTCATTTCCATTAATTTCCAATGGTAGCGCTTAACAGGACAGATGTCATATATTTGTGGCCACTACGAGCTTGTGGCGCTGTGGCGACGAGCTTGACCGCTACTGCTGCTGTTCAAAGGGAAGAACAATCTTTTAGGATGAATGTAAAATATACGATTACGCATTGGCGTGTTGTTTTGCGGTCTGGTGTGTATAAAATAATAAAGGTTACAATAAGCTGAAATAATAAAGTGTCTCCCCGTCGGGGAATCGAACCCCGGTCTCCCGCGTGACAGGCGGGGATACTCACCACTATACTAACGAGGAGTTGTGCTGCTGTAACTACAGCGTTATTACTAATATTCTACGTGTAACACTGTCCATTGGTAAAATTCTTTTCTATGCATTAATTAACATCACGACCGGTTAATAAAGGAATCATAATAAATTATGATTGATTTAATAAAGATAATATCATTGTGGTATTAAAAACTGACCTCGACTCCCGTGAAAGCGGAGCGGACCGCGTCGGAAACAGCGCCTCTTCAGGTGGACGGGGACACGGAGGCTGCCAGCAGGGGGACAACAGCCGGAGGGACTGCAGGGTCCGGGCCACGCCCCCCACAGCCTGGACTTCACTATGACGTCATCAAACCACCATGGAACTCATCTTTTTTTAATTTTAGAACACAATAGTACTTTTCCACACTACATGCCAGCAGAATTTAAACGAATGATATTTAAAATTAAAAAATGCATTTCTGCTGCTCGGTTCCATGTCATTTCTCCGACTGAAACCGCGTGGACACAAAATTGGAAGTGACACCTTTTTATTAGGAGACAAAATGGAATGGCTCGGATGACAACATTTATTTTATTAAAAAGCCAGCAGACACTAAAGTCAAATAAAATCTGTACTTTGTGTAAAGTCAGTGTCCATCCTGTCCCCGTGTCTTGGGGACACTTTTGCTTGCATATGAAATTAACCACATAAATGAAGAACAAAAAAAACAAACAAAAAAAAAAACGCAATATAGAGAACGGCATGGGGTTTTATCCGCCTGTCTGGTGGCACCAGACCTCATTTCTTCTTGCCTTTGGCAGGTTTGGCCAGGAGGGCGGGGTCTATCTGACTGGGGTCGAGTCCCCTGACGGCCAAGAGGCGCGCCGCGCGCTCCTGTATCGTCCCTCCACACTTCATCCCTCGCTCCATCAGCTCCTTCTTCAGACGCTCCAGGCCCAGAGCCTCCAGCTGCTCTGTCGTCTCAAGCGCCTGCAGATCCACCAGAAGCGGAACCTGAGAAGGAACCAGGAAGGAACTAGAAACCATTTCCTGAATGGAACATGTTGAATTAAACCATGATTACGAGTTAAGGAAGGACCGCCCCCTCGTGGTGTTCAAAAGCTACAATTCCACATAAAATGGACTGCAAAGGCCCACAATTGTCCTTGATGACATAATAATATCGATATATATTTACAATCCTATTTATTTATAGATAATGTGGGTTGTGTATAAAGGACCTATGAACCAGGAGACTCAGGTTCAAACCCCACTTACTACCATTGTGTCCCTGAGCAGGACACTTAACCCTGAGTGTCTCCAGGGGGGGACTGTCCCTGTAACTACTGATTGTAAGTCGCTCTGGATAAGGGCGTCTGGTAAATGCTGGAAATGTAAATGATTGTCGCACTGCACGTTTGCACTTATTTTCATGATTTGTAACATGTATTTATAATTCTTATTTATGTGGATGTTCGTGTTTTTTAATACAGTTTTCACAGTGCTGTAAATTAATTAAACGGTGCTAATTCGTTTGCATTATTTCAAGTAGCTTTTTTTTCCTAAATAACATGATTTAATCATGTAAGAATAATGTGATCTAATCCAAATTGATGCCAAATCATGTTTGATCAACTTAATAAAACCATTATCTAGCTGAATTTCAACTATATGTACGGTTTAAATAATATAAATGCATTGGGATGAATGATGTGCAAGTGAATCGTGTTTACAGGCGTGGTCAACATATACATACAGAGCAGGGCTCACCAACCCTGGTCCTGCACAGCTTAGGTCTTTCCATGTTCCACCGCACCCCAGTCAACTCTAGAACTGCGGGATAATGAGTACTTGCTGACGGTAAAGACAAATGTACCTTCAGCACGTACTCATTATCCCCCAGTTCTAGAGGGACCAGGACCAGAGCGCGCTACAGTGTGGAGACTCCTCTGGTTACCCCTAATGATCTCCATAATGACGGAGGTAATGATGAGCCTGGAGATAAATACTGTGGGGGCTGCTGATGGTGTCAACTCACCACACTCTCTGCAGCGCTGTGGTCAGCCTGAGAAGCAACTTCCAGGTGGCCATCAGTCTGGGAAAGAGAGGGAGGAGCCTCGTCCAGGCGCGTGGGAGGAGCCTCGCTCGGACGCGTGGGAGGAGCTTCGTCCGGGAGCGTGGGAGGAGCTTCGTCCGGGAGCGTGGGAGGAGCTTCGTCCGGGAGCGTGGGAGGAGCTTCGTCCGGGAGCGTGGGAGGAGCTTCGTCCGGGAGCGTGGGAGGAGCATCACCCGAGCACGTGGGAGGAGCCTCGTCCGGGCACGAGGGAGGAGCTTCCTCCACTTGTATCGACTCTTGACATTGATCCTCACCCTGTGCTTCGACCCGGACCTTTTCAATCTGTGCAGGTTCCTTGCTTCGTTCCTCTTCATTGCTCCTCTCAGGTGAGATACTTCCTGAAGTGGACCTGGATGAGCTGGGTCCTTTTTGGGGGGCTGCTGTGGAAGGTCCCCATGACCTGCAGGAGGTAGCAGAAGTGGATGGGGAGTCTTCATCACTCGTGCTGCTGTCTTCCTCAGAGCTGCCCACTTCCTCCAGGCCCCCAAAACCCATCCTGAGATTTAAAAAAAAAAAAAAAAAAAAAGTATAATAAACGAACATGGTGTTGATGACGTGTCTGAAATCAACATCTGAAATGACCCACCAGCAACATCTCTTCTTCCCAGACTTGGTCTCAGAGTCGGTGGAGGGACGCTTGCGGCTGGGACCCTCCCCTGCGGCCACCATACTGCTGGACGAAGCCTGCATTCCTACACGAGACAAAAAAAACAGCGCCTCAGACTGATTGGAACCCTCTGCAGAACATCTAGGAAGGTTCTGTAGCGCGCGCTGACCTTTGAGGACCGAGTCCTCCAGGCGCTCCGACAGGTCGTGGCACTGCCGCTCGTACTCGGGGTCGGTGAAGTAGTGCTTGGGCTCGGCCATCTTTCTCTGGAGCCTCTCCAGCCGCCGCTGCTCCTTCTCCGCCTCGCGGTCCGCCTGCTTCTTCAGCCACTCGGCCATCCTGCCCACCGGAGAGAGGAAGCGCGTGACACCGGGACCCGGATTTACGGAAGCGCGGGGACGAGGAGCGGCACGGCGCGGCGTACTCTTTCTCGTGGTTGACGTCTCGGAGCCTCCTTCCGCTCAGGTCCCTGCAGGCCTCGCGGTTGGTGGTCTTCTCGATCTGCGCGCCGAGCGCTCGGAGCATGGAGCCGAAACCTGTCGTTCCAACAGAAGAAGACAAGTTAAACGTCATCGTCGTCCCCCGATGGGCGCGCGTTTCGGAATCTGTAACAAACCTCCTTTCCCCCCACGGAGCCGGGGCTCCAGGCGATAAACGGCTCCAGGCCGGAGCGGATCGTCCCGGCCGGATATTCGCCCATCACACACGGCATAGAAGTCCGAGGCGGGGAGACCCTGAAATTCACAACGTTTAAAACTTCATCAACTACTTGGTCCGCGCCACCGCGACCAACAGAGGGCGCTGTCCCCAACGCTGAAGTTCGCTCCTCACTGGCGTATTCTTATTCCAATTGTCCATTCCACCTTAAACGCTGCAACACACGTATAGTCTTTATATTCAATCAAGGTTCGGAACTATTAGAAATATTACCATTTTTATTATATTATAATATTACCATGAATTTGACTTGTTACAGTTTTCACATGATTAATTTGAACATTTCCAGGGTTAAAAAGCTGTCTGGCCCAAAACATTATTCACTGTAAATCTCGCCAACAACGTACAATACGGTCAAATATTGTTTTACAGAGAAATCAGAAATGACAGAAATAAGAAGAGCGTCCATGAAGCGCTGCAGCAACGGGCCAAACCGGTAACGCAGGTGTTATTTCTAATATCCTTCACACGGCCGCACCATGCGGCTGTATGATTACTGAGATCAATACTGTGCTATGCGACTTGCCTGCATATCCATATAAAATGACTATTATTGACTTGAACTTGAAATACCCAATGCTTTCAAAATACATTTTTTACTAAATTAACCCCCAAAAATTGTTACCACGCTGTTTAATATATACATATATAAAAACGAACAGGTACAATTTAAGAAAGGTGTGCCTCTAGTAAAAGATAAACGGCTGGATATGGATGCGACATTGTTGTACTTCTGTTTGTTGGGTGTCTGTCCGTCTAAAGCCATCATACGTATACGCGGCGTTCCCGACTGGAGCAGGAGGCTCCCCTCGTTCCCGACAGTCCGGAACCCATATAATATAAACCACAGTGCCTGACATTCACACAATCTGATGCCACGTAGAAGCAGTTCCTTATTCATTTCTTTATTATGTCCATGTCTGAAATATCTGTGCAAATTAGGAAAAACTGGACGAAACTTGACATCCATGAACCGAGTTCCTTCCTCCAAGCTCACAGAGTAAAACCGGTTCCGGCGTAGATCAGCTGTAATTTACTTTTTAAAAGAGAATTGTGGCTGAGAAAGTTCTGGAATATGGAAGCAACGCACGCAGCACCACATGACGTGGTTCACCACGTAAAGACAGCAGAGACACTACAGACGTGTGCTGGTATTAAACGTAGAAAAACGAGAACTTCGTACCTCATTCTTCATTCACCATTCCAGAATTTAAGACGTCAATTTCGTATTCCAAAACTTGGAAGGCCTGGAAAATTCTCTTCTCAGATTCCATGACTGTGTCCAGGTTTTAATGACGGGTTTTCCTAAAACGGTCCCTACGAATCCAGATGTCACTACAGACCTGCGCTGGTTTTAAACGAGACCTTCGTACCACATTATTCCAGAATTTAATACGTTGATTTCGTATCAACGTAACTTGGAAGGCCTGGAAAATTCTCTTCTCAGATTCCGTGACTGTTCAAGGTTTTAATTCCTAAAACGGTCCCTACGAATCCAGATGTCCTGCCTCTGAAGTCCGCCTCCTGCCGGCGGAAAGCGGGCACTGCAGGTCGCAGCGCGAATTCAACGCCATCTTAAACCGACCACGCAGGTACCGACGCATACATCTCCTCGTTAGTATAGTGGTGAGTATCCCCGCCTGTCACGCGGGAGACCGGGGTTCGATTCCCCGACGGGGAGAAAATACTTTTTTTTGTTTGTAATATCAATTTATTCACGCTGCAACTACAACGTTTGAGTCACTGTATGATTTTGATCCAAACGGCGAGAAGAGTATGAATCTAAACTCGAAGTTTTTACAACAAAGTGGTGTAAACGCCACGTACATCATCCCTACACGTCCAACAATAACAACGCGCTCTGCCGACTTATTCGACACAAGAGGAATTACTGAGAAAATATAACCGCCCCCGCCGCCAAGTAAATGCGCGTTTGCTGCGTTCTAACTAACAAAATGCGGACTATTAGCGGAGGGACACGGCCGTGGACAAACAGGCCGGTGCTACACACAAAATGCACAAAAACCGCTTACACGGGCTCAGGAAAAGCGCCCGAACACTTACAAGCTGTAGCGCGGACACGTCGAGCAGCTCCTGGACCGAAGAGCCAAGAGAAAAGGCCAAAATTCTGCTTCCGAACGCCGGAGAAGCCACAGAAACGTCCATGTTGCTTTCGAGACGAGAGGTGACGCAGGAGTGACGTAGGACGTAAACCGGAAGCAGCCACACCGCGATATTTCACACTTCTTGGATTATAAAACAAAATATATATAAAATAAAATTATACGTGTATAGAAATACACGGGTTATTGGGGAAACATTAAAAAACAAATAAAAACATACGCAAGGTTGTTTCGTATTGTTATTGTTTTATTGCCTTCATCTCCCGACACGCATAGCGCGGCAGCCAGATAAAACATGGCCGCCGCCTGGAAGGTTGCGTGCCGCGGGGCCGCCGCGACGCGTTCGCTCCGTAAACCGGCCGCGGTCCCGCGTCGGACGCTCTCCGACGTCCCGGGGAAGGAGCCGGACCAGGACGCGCGGAAGCCCGGCTTCGCCGCGGCCTACGAGCTGCACACGGACCTGCGGCCGGACGGGCGCCGGGGCCCCGCGGACGAGGAGTCCTTCGCCACCCTGCTGCGCCGCTCCCCGCTCGTCCAGATGGGCCCGGCCCGGGACCGGATCGTCACGGGCAGGATCTTCAAGGTGGTGGGCGACGACCTCTACGTCGACTTCGGGGCCAAGTTCCACTGCGTGTGCCGGCGGCCGCCGGAGGGCCCGGACGCGGGCCGCTACCAGCGCGGCGCCCGGGTGCGGCTGCGGCTGGAGGACCTGGAGCTGACGGCGCGGTTCCTGGGGGCCGCGACCGACACCACGCTGCTGGAGGCCGAGGCCACGCTGCTCGGCCTGCTGGACGGCAAAGACGCCGCCAAGGCCGGACAGTGAATAACGAGACGAGGCCGAGGCGTGGAGAGACTTCAACTTTATTTCCAGGCGTGACCTCTGACCCTCAGTATCATATGCAAGTCATATAAATAAAACCGAGTATTGTAGTGAACCATCAACACCGTGTATTATTTAAGCTGCTGCAGTTTACTAGTAGTATTAGTAATAAAACTCTTCATCACTGTAATTTAACCTGCTCGTACTGGTGGAATTAAGGCAGCGTGGCCTCGGGCCCGCGGTTAAGGATTATTAAAACGCACACGGCTAAATGCGGACCTCGTTTCCAGTTTTCTGGCTCATGCGGCTGTTTACATGCGGATATTCCGGAACGTCGTCTCGTCGTCCTACAGGGAACGGTGGCGGGTGGACGTGGGCGAAGCAGCAGTGCAGCGGGCGGAGTCCGTCTGAGCAGGACCTACCAGGCCACCTCAGCCACACATCGTCACGTAGAGCCACTATGAGGGAGAGAGAGAGAGGAACCGGCTGCTGAGATCTGACAGGTTCGAGGACTCGAACCTCAACACTTCACAACAAGTGAAATAAACCAGATGAATGATTCAAGTTGAAGAAGTAAAAAGCTGAGACCCGGGTTCAAGCCCCACTTACTACCATTGTGTCCCTGAGCAGGACACTTAACCCTGAGTGTCTCAGGGGAGACTATCCCCATAACTACTGACTGTAAGTCGCTCTGCATAAGGACGTCTAATAAATACCAGATATGTAATTTGATAAACTGGATTCTATCATTGAGTTCAAAAGTTAGCAGCCATAACGATAAAAAAAATAATAATTTATGTGCAATGAATAAGGTTGTTTAAATGAAATTACGTCTTTAAATTCTATTGGAATGTATTTGTAAATCAGTCGAACTATCTGCTTTTCTGTAGCAGTCATCTATAAATGAAAGACGAGTAGAAGGTTGCTACTAGAACATCTGATCACCTCGGTGAGGTTCAGCTCGGCAGCTCCAGTCCCGTCCTTCTCCAGCTCGTAGAAGGTCTCTGTTGGAAAGGCAGCGCATGTCAGACTCGCGTCGGCGGCGTCCGGTTGGACGGTTAGGACGGAGACTTACTGAACATGGCCTCCAGCTTGACCAAGCAGCACACAAAGTTGTCAAAGTCGATGGTCTCGTTGTCGTGATATCGGGCCACCAGCACCTGGATCAGCCTGTTGTTGAGCTTGAAGCCTGGGAGAAGGAGAAGAATTCAGCATGGAACATTAATAGCGCGTGCCATCCTGTACGAGGTGAAACGGAGAAGTTCGCACCAGCAGACTCCAGCGCCAGCCTCATCTCATAGGCGCTCATGGATCCAGACTTGTCCAGATCAAACTGCCTGAAGATGCCCTGTGGAGAAAAACAGTCCTTTTCGATATCAGGATAGACCAGAGCATCTCCTGGCCCACAAAAGGACAAATATGATCCCTTTCTCTGGACTAACTTCTCTGGAGACAAGTTCGAGATCAGGAAGAGACTCACCAGCCACTTCCTGATTTTGTTCCACAGAATCTGAAACTCCAGGATGCCCAGGCGGGCGCTGCCGTCTTTCTGAAAGTCGCGTGACTGGTTAAGGGCGTTCAGAGCTCCACGTGAACCTGAGGAGACCTGTGCACTTACGAGAACGTCACTCCACGTGCTTCTTTAGCCACAAACATAATGCGGCCTACAGAAGAGACTCCCTCAAAAGCACAACCACATGTTGACTGTGGAGAGGAGGTCTTTAAAGGTCCCCTGACATGAAAATGTCACTTTGTGAGATGATTTAACATTAATACGAGTTCCTCTAACCTGTCTGTGGTCCTGCAGTGGTTAGAGATGGAGATAGGTATAAAGACTGTTTGGTCATTCTGATTCGCCGTTCAGAGAGCGGCAGCTCAGATGGTAGGATCTGGGATTTGTCCCCTTATGATGTCATAAGGGGAAAGGTCTGAAGAACCAGCGGGTTCATTTTATTTTTTCTGGAAAAACGCAGACACGACTTCCTGTCCGTACCAAACATTGTGATTGGTGAACGGTGTTCATGTAATTTAATGCAAATGCCTGCTCAACTTCTATTGGCCGCTCTCCTCCTTGTCCCGCCTCTCTCCTCCTCATTAGCATTTAAAGCTACAGACGCTGAGACAGCGCGTCCTGGGAAATCTCATCGTGGGACTGGACAAAGTGGCTGAAATTCTGCACCACAAGACTTCAGATGCAGAATTAGGGGACCAACAAGACCGATATATATGTATATAAAAAAAAACTTTTAATAAACCGCAGAAAGGAGAAGATCTACCACCAACATGCGTTCCATCCCATGTGTTCTACTGCAGATAATGATCCGTGTAAGCGGAGATCACCAGGAAGAACCAGGCCTCAGCCTCACACTGGTGCATTGTGGGGAAGGATACGTCCAAGAGGCTGATCATCCCCCGACACGACTCCATGCTGAACCCGTCCGTCTTCAGGTCCTGATCTGGAGGCAGAAACAGACCCTCCTTACCCTCACCCTCGGTGCAGGACGCGAGAAACGAAGGACTTACGTTTGGACACGACCCGGTTCAGGATGGTCCTCAGCTCGTGGACCGAGATCTCCATGTCCTGCAACGGCACACGAGGGCCACTGAGCTGGGAAGACGACCGAAACTGCCGTCCACCCCGGCCCTCCAGATCTACAGAACCACCTCACCTCTCCAGAGAGCTTGGCGAACATGGCCCTGAAGGAACCGTCGATGTCCTCCTCCGAAACCGGCTCCTTTCGGTGGAAATGCAGCACAGTGAACGTTAGAACCCCCGACCCGCAGGACGTGGTCTACAGAGCCGGCCGGTCTAACGCTGCCTCACCTCCTCCTCCGGGCTGTAGGAGACCTCGTCGTCCATCTCCCTGCACGGAGGGGGGAGGAGATGTTCACGCGCCGCGGCTCCAACCCGAACGCCGCTTCAGGATTTGATTTATTTGTATTCGTTTTCCATTTTTTGCACATTAAGCTCCGTAATTATCTCCACACACACTGAAGTTATTAGTATTATTATTAATATTAAACGATTTCTAACCGAACTCCGCATTTGTACGTGGGGCTGTGAAGAAAGAACTTCTTCTGCGCGCACGACACGACAATAAACGATTGGAATCTTTGATTCCATTTCAGTTGCAGTTTTGATTAAAATAGATAAACACCAACATTTGTCATAACTTGTCTAAAGCTCATTGTTTAAAACAAAAAAAAAAAAAACGCGAATCGTATCAAACCCTGCTGTTTTATACGCTGAAGTGTTCCTCAAAACAGTTAATAAAAATATGACTTTACTTTACTTGGCAGAGGAAGACACCAGCAATTCTAATTCTAATTCAAAAGATTCTGAGTTTTACAAAACAAAAAGAGCCCTGAGAAGGCCGAACTGTCAGAAAAAGAACATGCTCGGAAGAAGTGCTGGACAAATTTTTGTTTCGTGCAGTGTGTGTGTGTGTGTGTGTGTGTGTGTGTGTGTGTGTGTGTGTGTGTGCGCGTGCGTTAGACTCGTCTGAAATACTTTTTAAACAAGTGGGTTTTTTTAACTGTTTAGGCTAGTCGAATGGAGCAGGGCAAGTTGTTCCACCAGCCAGGGACAACACAGGAGAATTTGTGGATTTATGTCAAACTGAGTCTGAACCATCACGTTGCTGCGATCTCCAGATCCTGCAGGTTCACTCGCTACAACATTCACAAGATTCGGCCTTTTCTCTCGCAACAGGCTACGAGGCTCCTCGCCTCTGCAGTCACCATAAAACCCCTCCAGATGGTCCAAAATATGGCAGCCCGTCTCATCTTCAACCAGCCAAAACACCCCCACGTCCCGCCTCTCCTCACCTCTCTCCACTGGCTCCTGGTAGCTGCTCACATCGAGTTTAAATCCTTGATGCTGCCTACAGGGCTGTAAATGGAACTTCACCCTCCTCCTCCTCCTACAATACTACCCAGCTACACTCCTGCACGCTCTCTCAGATCTGCAAATGAAATGATCCCTCTTCACAGGATCTCCGACTCCAATCATCTCTGTTCTCCTGTGTTGTCCCTGGCTGGTGGGACAACTTGTCCTGCTCCATTCGACTACATTTACATTTACAGTATTTATCAGACGCCCTTATCCAGAGCGACTTACAATCAGTATTTACAGGGACAGTCTCCCTGGAGCAACATAGGGTTAAGTGTCTTGCTCAGGGACACAATGGTAGTAAGTGGGATTTGAACCCGGGTCTTCTGGTTCACAGGCGAGTGTCTTACCCACTAGGCTACTACCACCCACTGGACTATAGCCGACTAGCCGAGACCACCACCACCACCTTTAAGAAGCAGCTGAAAACCCACTTGTTCAAAAAGTATTTCAGTCGAGTCCAACACACGCGCACACACACACTCAGAAAAAATATATAGTCCAGCACTGAACAATTCCCAGCATGCTCTATTCCTGACAAGTTGGGCCTTATCAGGACTCTTAGTTTTGTAACTCAAAATCTATAGAAACCGAACGAGAACTGCTGGTGTCCTCTGGTGTAAGTCGCTTTGGATAAAAGTGTAAAGTAAAGAACAGAGTCGATCAGGATCGGAGACCCCGTGAAGAGGGATATCTAATTATTATTTATAACGCCGATGATTGAAGGCGCTGCGAGTAGGAGAGGGACTCACTGCGTCTCCGACTGCTTCTCGGTGAAGACGCGCAGCACGAAGTCGGCCTCCTTGCTGGGCTCGAAGGTGGAGGGCACGACGATGTACTCCCCCGGCGGGAGGCGGAGCCTGGCGCTCACCTCGCGCAGGTTGATGAACGTCTCGGAGCGCGCGCACGACGAGTGGCGCAGGAAGAAGTCCTTCTTCAGGTGGACGCTGGGGCTGCCGCGGTACTGCAGCCACCACAGGTCACAACACGTGTGTGTGTGTGTGTGTGTGTGTGTGTGTTATATCTATCACATCATTCTCACCTCCTCTGGCACCTGCATTAAAATTGAAACGACAGATAAATGAAAAAGGAAGGAAGAAGCGAACGACGGACAGAAGTTGTCGTGGGTTGGACCTCGTAGACGGCGAAGCCGATGGTGTGCATGTCCTGTCCCTGCCGCCTGTAGCGCCGCCGGTCTTTCTGCATGAGGGCCACCAGGAAGCTGCAGGCCACCTCGGGGTCGTCAGGGTCGTCGTCCTCCTCCAGCAGGACGATGCGGTACTGCGGGTTGATCCAGAACGTGTCTGCAGCACAGAAAACCAGGAATCATGCGGAGATCCACTGCCGTACACCCCGGATGGACTTATGTGTCCATATACAGTACAGGCCAAAGGTTTGGACACCTTCTCATTCAACGTGTTTTCTTTATTTTCATGACCATTTACGTTGGTAGATTCTCACTGAAGGCATCAAAACTATGAATGAACACATGTGGAGTTCTGTACTTAACAAAAAGTGGAGACCTGACCTCCACAGTCACCGGACCTGAACCCAGTCCAGATGGTTTGGGGTGAGCTGGACCCCAACAAGTGCTAAACACCTCTGGGAACTCCTTCAAGACTGTTGGAGAAGCATTTCAGGTGACGACCTCTTGAAGCTCATCGAGAGAATGCCAAGAGTGTGCAAAGCAGGAATCAGAGCAAAGAAACTAGAATATAAAACATGTTCACTTATTTCACCTTTTTTTGTTAATTACAGAACTCCTCATGTGTTCATTCATAGTTTTGATGCCTTCAGTGAGAATCTACGTAAATGGTCATGAAGATAAAGAAAACACATTGAATGAGAAGGTGTCCCGACTTTTGGTCTGTACTGCATGTACATGTGCTACATATCCAGGTGGTCATGCACAGATAGAATACTTCCACATGACTGATGCGAAGGAGGCGCTCTGCGTGCTGTATGGAGCGATCTGTGCAACGTGACATCTTAATCCATGCCAATCTCAAGTCAGTTCTCCCTAAATTCCATCAACAGGCGGGCTTTACACCAACGTCGCCCCCAACAGGCCACATCACTCATGAGACCGCTCATCAGTCCAGTGCTGTCCACCCTGCTGACCCACGACTGTGCAGCGATGCACAGCACCAACCACATCATCAAGTTCGCCGAGGACACGACCATGGTGGCTCTCATCAGCAAGAACGTTGAGTCAGCGTACAGAGAGGAGGTGCAACCACTGACGGACTGGCGTAAGGAGATGATTGTTGACGTCAGAAGACAACGGAGGGACCACTCTCCACTGAACATCCACGGTTCTTGTGTGGAGATCGTCAAGAACACAAAGTTCCTCTGTGTTCATCTAGAGGAGAACCGCTCCTGGAATCTCAACGCCAGCTCGACAGCCAAGGAAGCCCAGCAGGGTCTCTACTTCCTGCGGATGCTGCACACCCGCCCTCCTACCATCCGGAAGCATTCGGGCCCTCACAGCCAGACTCTGATGGCTTGTGGGATGAAGATGTTGCAGACACCTGAACACTCAGAACATCTCTCCATTACATTTCTATTCCAGCGGGTTTTACACGTTCTCCACCGCCTGTCTCTGGATTATTTGACGTCACTCTTGATATTCTTGCACCGTTCGTGTCCTAATTCCTTTTTGCATTATTTCAAACCATACAAATTTACTTAACAAAATCATTTGTTACTTAAAAAAAGGTGAATTAAGTTGATCAAACGCAATTTGGCATCGAACGCAAATTAAACAACATTTTTACATTATCAAACCATTTCTTACGTAAAAAAAAATTAAATTAAGTTGATATGTAGGGTTTGAAATAACGGAATTAGGACCGCCTAAATCAAACAAATCATTTTTTCCAGTTTTTTTCCGATATGAAATGACTGAATATGTTTCGCTGATAGAGCGCGTGCTGGGGATGTATGGCGCGCGTGCATCGTCCTTCGTACTGGGGTGGTTCCTGCAGCCGCCCGCCGTGCTGCCCCGCCTCCAGCTCCCCTCGAACTTGGCGGCGTTCCAGAAGTTGAGCGCGTCCGCGCTGAGCGCGTCCGCCGTCAGGTTGCAGATCTCCAGCCTGGAGAACTGCTTCTTGAACTCGCTGAAGGACATCCTGAGTGTGCAGAGGGAGGGGAAAAAACATGTGTTTTATCCACTTTGTTACACCGATGGACAGACCGCAGGGCTGGGCGATACGGCCTAAATATATTATTGTGATATTTTGAAGCTATAATACAGAATAGATCATCTAGATACCCTGAAACGTCCTCTAAATCACCATATACATGCTACATTTGGCCTGGTTGCATGAAATGGTAAAGAAAAGTGTAGTGATTGTCACATGTGATACACAGCAGCACAGCACACGGTGCACACAGTGAAATTTGTCCTCTGCATTTAACCCATCACCCTTGGTGAGCAGTGGGCAGCCATGACAGGCGCCCGGGGAGCAGTGTGTGGGGACGGTGCTTTGCTCAGTGGCACCTTGGCAGATCGGGATTCGAACCGGCAACCTTCTGATTATGGTGTCACGATCTGGACCTTCCCGTTTCCCCGACCGGAGATTCGTGTTCTCTGGTGACCTGGTTTTGTGTGTCTGTGATTATTAGTATAAATGTCTCCTTGCTGTTTCCCGTCCTCGTTCTGTCATTCCAATATCCGCCTCCAATATCAAAACCACGTCTCTGAAATCGCGTGGCCTTTCAAGCCAAGGTCCCGTCCCCACACACTGCTCCCCGGGCACCTGTCATGGCCGCCCACTGCTCACCAGTGTTGACGGTTAAATACGGAGGACACGTTTCGCCGTGTAGTAGGTTGGTAGTAGCCTAGCGGGTAACACACTCGCCTATGAACCAGAAGGCCCAGGTTCAAACCCCACTTACTACCATCGTGTCCCTGAGCAGGACACTTAACCCTGAGTGTCTCCAGGGGGGGACTGTCCCTGTAACTACTGACTAAGTCACTCTGGATAAGGGCGTAAATGTAAATGTTTGACAATGACGATCACTTCACGTTTACTTCACGCGGGCCGAGTCGCGAGACGTCCAGTATTTTCTACACGGCGCCCTGCGGAGGGTGGAGCGGTCCTCACCAGAACTCCCCGTCCTCCATACGCTGGTTCATGTCCTGCTTGTCGGCCGGGGTCGATATCGTTCCACTCGGAGGAGCTGAGAACAAAGCGCATCAAACCACGCTCATCAAGGCAAAGTGTCTAGAGGAGATAAAACAGTTCCCGCGTACGAACCCGTCGCTCCACGCCCCGGTCCACTCCACCTGTCCCCAGGGGTTGCGGATCCGGATCAGCTTCTCGTTCGATCCGCGGAAATCCACCTGCGATGGCGAGAGAAGCGTGAGGCGGAGCGCGGAGCTCGGAAAAAAGCGAGGGCCCGCGCTCAGCTACCTGCTTCAGGCCGGTGACGGAGTAGGCGTGGCCCTTCACCAGCTTCTTAAAGGTCACCGCCTCCATGTCGAAGGCGCTGGTGATCTGCGGACACAGGAGACACGGGCGTCAGACGGCGCGGACGGAGACGTCCCCGCGTCCCCCCGGCCGGGGCGGGGCCTCACGTCGATGGAGCAGCCCAGCAGCGAGCCCCTCTCCAGCGCCTTGCCGATGATGCGGTGCAGGTCGCGGGGGGCTTTGGACAGCTCGTACATTTCGGCCACGCCCCCGGTGAAGTCCTCGAAGCCCTCGGTGGTGGAGCCGCCCGACAAGGCCTCGTAGCAGCCGTTCAGCCTGGAACGTGCCTCATTTTCATCAACTCCACTCAACTTATAGCAAGTTTGTGTTTAAAAAATTCTATTTTGCACTAAGAATCTCAAATAAATGTTCTTTTTTATCATTTTTATCATATTTTCAACCGTCTCTGGTCACAATTAAAATCTGCATGGTGCCAGATTTCTGATTCTCGTCTCATTTTTTAACTCTTCATCTAGCCAGAGTAAAAGTGAAAGTGATTGGTGAAGGTTCGGTACTTGGCGTAGGCCTTCTCCAGCAGGGCGCTCCAGAACTCGTTCCCCTCGGCCGAGTGGACGAACAGCAGCTCCCCGTCCTTCGCCGGCAGCCGGTCGTCGATCACCACGTCCACCCACTCGCCGAACTGCCAGAACTGCAGGACAAGCGAGTGACACGCCGTGATCGAGGGGTTTTAAAAAGGTGAGAAAAAAAAGCAGGCAGCCTGCCCCACCACTAGGGGGCGCTGAGGTGAATCTCAGAATCGATGCGGACGTGGATTCATAATCGATTACATGCACGGTGAGTTTCTGGCGACGGCGCGGCGAGCTCAACTCGAATCGAATCGTGAGGCCAATTATCAAATCTTATTATCCTAACGGCTCCACCGACCTCCTGGTGAAGTCCTGCTCCCGGTTTCGGTCCAGTCTGAACTTTTTACCCGCCTTCAAGATTAATTATGATCCTATACAGCGTATCGTATGAAAGTTGAGTCGCGGCTACTGGACTTTCTTTAATGTAGAGACGTTTTACATTTACAGCATTTACTAGACGCCCTTATCCACATCGACTTACAATCAGTAGTTAAAGGGACAGTCCCCCCCCGGAGACACCCAGGGTTAAGTGTCCTGCTCAGGGACACGATGGTAGTAAGTGGGATTTGAACCTGGGTCTTCTGGTTCACAGGCGAATGTGTTACCCTCTAGGCTACTACCACCCAGGTTCTGCGTCCACAGAACTTAGTCAATCGACAAAGAGATGGACAAAGTTGTGCGGATGCAGAATGAAACGTCTCTACGTTAAAGAAAGTCCAGTTGCCACGACTCAACTTTCAGACAAATTCACCTGGATGACTGAGAATCTTCACCGACGTATTTCTATACAGCGTAGCTCTGCGTTTCACCTGGAAGTGGAAGATGCCGGCGTAGCCGTCCTGAAAGCTCTGGCCGTGGGGGACCACCCTGTGCAAGAGCTTCTCATTCAGAGTCAAAGATGCAATGGCAGCTAAGAGCCAGCAGTCTCCTGTAGAGAGAGAGAGAGAGAGGAGGTGAAAAGCTCTTACAGCTCCAGATATCGACTGACCCCCCCTTCCCCCGACACGATAATGGACTGGTTGCATGTTTGCTGATGTCTGTTCCTGTTATTCGCACTAAACACCTCCCCCTTCCCAGAAGCCCACTCTGCGACGTCCAGTACCTCCAAACATGGACCCTGCTCTGATACCTGCTGCACCCTCGCTCACGTACATCTGCGCCTTCTAGTTTATATCTGGTCTTTCTACAGCTGTGTCTGCAACAATAAGACCATCAGATCACGACAAAATAAAGGTCCTCTGACATGAAAATGTCACTAAAGCTCAGACGGTCGGATCTGGAATTTGTCCCCTTATAACATCATTTGTGGTTGGTGAATGGTGTTGATGATGTTCTCCTCCTGGTCCCGCCTCTCTCCTCCTCATTAGCATTTAAAGCTACAGACGGTGAAACGGCGCGTCCTGGGAAACCTCATTGTGGGACTGGATCAAAGTGGCTGTAATTCTGCACCACGAGACGTCAGATTCAGAATTAGGGGACCAACAAGACCTAAATAAAAGCGAAAAAGTTAATGTCATCGGACCTTTCAAGCGAAGAGGACCTTATTTATAAAAACCAGTTAGTGGCTGTGATGGGCAGAGCCGTTTCACCGATGTGTTGTAATCGAATACAGCAGCAGGGGGCGCTCTCTACAGCATCTTACAGCCACAGTTCAGAACCCCGACCCCTGACCCCCGACCTCGGCCGGGCAGGTCACAGGTCCCCCGGGGAACGTCCGCCCCTGATCCCTGTGGTGGGACCGTCGCGCGAAAGCGGCACACCTACCCAGCGCTCCCTGGCAGATGTCGGTCCGCGTGGCCCCGCCCACGATGAACTGGGGGTCGTTCGTCAGCTCCTGTCACGGCGGATAAAAAAAAATCCACATCAGAATCCACCTGATCCGGCCCAGCTTTACTCGTTTCCAATCAACTTTAAAACGTGATCAATTCTGATCTGCAGCTTAACAGATGAATCAACTAATTACATGTACAGTATTTACCCGACGCCCTTATCCAGAGCGACTTACAGTCAGTAGTTACAGGGACAGTCCCCCCCTGGAGACACTCAGGGTTAAGTGTCTTGGGGTTTGAACCTGGGTCTCCTGGTTCATAGGTGAGTGTGGTACCCGCTAGGCCACTACCACCCTGTTCACAAGGTAATCTCTTTAAATGAGATTTTTTATTTAATCCTCCTAATGGACTACTCCTTCTGTTACCAGAAGAAATAATCCAACCTGGCATCCCAAAATAGTCAACTAAGTCAGCAGTGGGGTGGTGGTGGTCTAATCAGAAGGTTGCCGGTTCGAATCCCGAGCCGCCAAGGTGCCACTGAGCAAAGCACCGTCCCCACACACTGCTCCCCGGGCGCCTGTCATGGTGCCCACTGCTCACTCAGGGTGATGGTTAAATGCAGAGGACACATTTCACTGTGACACCGTGTGCTGTGCTGCTCTGTTTTTTTAGTTTTTTTTCCCCTCAATTCAAGTGAACTTTCTGATCATCTCACCACATGCAGGCAGCGCGGGAGATTTTAAAATGTAGGAACGTAAAATGACGGCGTCTGCCCGGGTCCCCTCATGGTGAACCTCGTGAATACGGACGCTCCTCTCACCGTGGGCCGCGTCCACTGCACGCCGCGGGTTTTGGAGGAGTGCGGCGCCAGCTCTTTGAAGCCCAGGGAGGCGGGCTGGGCGGGGAAGGCGGGGTCCTGGAAGAGCCGCCCCGCCTCCAGACACTCCTGGCGCAGGCCGTGGTAGTCCTGTCCCAGGAAGCGCAGGGCCTGCTGGTGGGAGCCCGCGCCCGCGGCGCGCAGCCGCTCGTGGTGGACCCGCGTCGACATGCCGCCCACGGAATACATACCAGGCGCGCCCTCAACGGCCAATCAGCTCCTTGCAGCTTCACGTGGGCGGAGCTTCTCCGCCTACCGAGAGAAGATGAACAAGACAGCTACAGACACGCAGCGACACGTCAATCATCTCAGATTGACGGGCGCCTGTCAGGGCCGCCCCTGATTGGCTGATGTGGAGAACTGGACCAAAGTAACATCGGACAGCAGATAGCGGCGGGGAGTCGACAGAGTTGCTGACGTGTACGTAGACACACACACACACACACACACACACACACACATACGCACCCACGTACACACACACACAGACACACATACACACAGACACATACGCACCCACGTACACACACACACAGACAGACACACATACACATACGCACCCACGTACACACACACGCACCCACGTACACATGCACAGACACACACGCACCCACACATATACGTACACACACGTACACACATATGCACAGACACACACACACCCACGTACAGACACACCTGTATACACATATGCACAGACACACCTGTACACAAACACACACACCCACACACCTGTACACACACAGACAGGTTGATGGCGTGGAAGTGCTTTTCTCGGGGTGGAGCTGCAGGGGGCAGCAGGGTGACCCCCGCACGTTCCCGGTGTTCCAGTCTGAGAGTTCACGGAACCAGTTGAACCGACATTGCATGCTGGGATACGGTCTGTTCTGGAGAGTTTGGGTCCTTCACAACAACGCGCCACACTTCAAGCTCATTTAAATAAACGTGGACTATCGGACGTCTGCTGTCCGTCCCGAGGTGAAGCGCATGAATCAGCGTTTCTCCGCACGGCCAGATTGTTCCAGAACGACATAAAAATGTCACAAGCGCGACACAGAATTCCCCACAAAATTCCCACGTGAAAACGTCCCGTCCCTCGTACCGTAAAGAGGACTTCTCTTCTCCGGAGGCTGTAACGGAGCTCCCGGGCGACGATGAGGATGAAGAAGATCCCCGCAGCAGATCGGGGCGCGGCCCGAGGGGGGAGGGGCCTCGGACGAAGCCCCGCCCCCACGCCGAGGCGCCATTTAAAGGAACCGCGCCGACGTTGCCGTGGCAACAGCCGACAAGTCGCTTATTCAAACTCAATAAAAACAAAAATCCACGGAAGAAGGTTTCATTAAAACTTTAATTACGTTCGGAAAGTGGCTTAAAACAAGTTTTTTTTTATGACAGTCATACAGTATTCAAGATCATAAAAGACGACAACAACAAACTGCACAAATTTATTTTTTTTTCTTCGTCCAGCACTTAACAATTTCTGAGCATGTTCTTTTTCTCACTAGTTCGGCCTTATTGGGGCTCTTAGTTTTGTAAACTCAAAATCTATAGAAATCAAACGAGAATTGCTGGTGTCTTCCTCCTGTAAGTCGCTTTGGTTAAAAGCGTCTGCCAAGTAAAGTAAAGTAAAGTAAAGTACAAACTTTGAAAAATATGGCATAGTTTGACGTTGTGGCGCGGTGCGGCTCCTCTAGATCAGGGTGAAGGTGAGCCACTGAAACGACATGGGACGAGATGACGTTAGTGCCGGGTGACGCCGGGCTATAGTGGCCGTGCGGCCAGGTTCTCACCTGGAAAAAGTTCAGCTCGATGAAGCCGGTTTTGTGCTCATCAATCTTCTTAAAGACGCCTGAGGACGAGCGAGAGAGAGAGGACAACACGTATGAAGTAAGTAAGTGACGTGATGGTCATTGTGATCCACTGCAGCACAGCAGACGGTGACACGGTGAAACGTGTCCTCTGTATTTAACCATCACCCTTGGTGAGCAGTGGGCACCATGACAGGCGCCCGGGGAGCAGTGTGTGGTGGACCATCAAGGGGACCTCCTGATTACGGGGCCTGGACTCACCGAACATCATCTCCAGACGCAGCAGGCAGGCCACGAAGTTGTCGAAGTCGATGGTCATGTCGGCCTCAGCGTACCGCGCCACCAGGATCTGGTGGATGCTGTTGTTGAGGGTGAAGCCTGCGGCACAGGACAGAAGGTGACACCGAGTCCCACAACGAAGCCGAGACAGAGTGCAGGGTGAACCAGACGACCGCAAAGTGCCCGGTCCAAACCCCACTCGGTACCATCGTGTCCCAGACACCAGGGTGACTATTAAGACACACAATGTCCGTGTGTCTTAATAGTCACACGAAAAGATGATTTTGTTGCCTTGGTAACGTAATGAGGGCGTGGCTTTTCGGGACAGAATCCTCTGCAGTTTTGCGGTTGGGTGTTTTCACGATTTATGATGGAAATAATCATGTATCTGGCAACGCCGCGCTGAACACGGCCGAACTGGCGTTGGATTAGAGTTCCACCACTGGGCTGCATTTTCATCAGGATCACTGCTGAACGTCCCTCACCTGCCTCCTTCAGGGCGGAGCGCATCTCTGGGGTGCTCATGGTGCCCGACTTGTCCATGTCGTTCTTCTTATAAATTTCCTGTTAACACAAACATACACTCAGACAAGTGAGGCTGTGTGTGTCTGTGTGTGTGTGTGTGTGTGTTGTTGTCTTACCAAGTATCTCTGGATTTTCTTCCACAAGGTGGCAAACTCCCCCAGACCCAGTTTACCATCTCCACTGCTCTGCTGTGGAGTCAAGGTCATACGAGTCCACCACGTTATAACATCTCAACACCAACCTCACTACTCGACCCTCAACATGAGAACCAGAGCAGGAAGGAAGCAGGACAGGAAGTGGCGCGGGACAGACAGGAAGTGGGGCGGCAGGGGAAGGATACATCCATGATGTTGACCATGATTCTGCATGTCTCCTGACTAAAGCCATCGGTTTTTATATCTGCTCCTGTGAGACGAGACAGGCAAAGCAAAATTCTTTACACGCGCACACACACACACACACACACACACAAAGAAAGTTTTTTTTCTGTACAGAATTTTTTTTATAGTTTTTAGTTTAAATTCATGTGTAATGTATAATAATTGTATATATATATATATATTTATTTTGTGAAACAGTATTTTACAGACTCTGCATACTGCGTAAACTGCTGTACTGACAATAAATCTCTCGAATCTTGAAAGAATGAAAGCAGGTGATTTGAGGGCGGTGGAGCTGGAGCAAATGTCGTTTGTCTGGTTCTCTAGCTCCTCTCTTTCTCTCTCACACACACACACACACACACACACACACACACACAGTTTGGACGTCTTTGTTCCACACCAGATAGCCTGAAGTGATTTGACAGACAGGAGCTCAGACACCAGGGGGGCGGAGCCAGGCGCGAGTTCGGAACGGCTGCTCACGTTTAGCAACGATCCTGTTCAGGATGGTGGACAGCTCGCTTACGGAGATCTCCATGTCCTGCCGAAAACAGATCAGACCATATGAGGAAGAATTTTTTTTTTTAATTTACATACTAAAAAAAATTGGAGACCAATTTTTCACATTTTTCAAATCTAGATGATTTGTATTCAGAGCAAGATACAGATTCCACTCCAATAATAATTCTGTAGGATGGTTTTTATTAATATTACTGTCAACAAAAATAAGTTTTTCTTTCAAAGCACTTTTTATAGACTGTACAACTGTGTACAACTGATTTTTTTTTTGTTAGACGTCATCGAAACCTTTTGGTTTTGTGAGGATACCATGACATTTGTGGCCAGAGACGTTTACGCATCAACCCTCCGTTCTCTGTAATGACTTGGCGTGTTAACGGGGAGAAAATGAGTTAGCTAGTTAACTGGTTAGACGGCCGGTTATGCTGGGTTTGCACTCACACTTCCTGCCAGCTTGGCGAACAGCGCCCTGAAGCTGGGGTCGACTTCGCTGTCCGACACCGTCTCCTGGATGAAGACGGGGGACATGTGAGTGACGAGGTGGGATTTCGTATCTGGTTGTCATGACAGCGGCGGTTTACTCACGTTTGGTATAACTGCGTCCACGGGGTCTTCACACAGCCTGGTAAAAACAGCAGGTTCCACATCAGACAAATCAAAGATTTAATCTCAATTAGTCAAGACTGATCGTTAAATGGACAAGGACAGTGTGGAGCAGGGTTGTTGTCGTCAATAACATCTTTGTCAAGGAACCTTTATGACGTGACATAACAAGACGAGACACATGCTGGTCACTATAACGAAATGCATCATGTAATATTGTTGACAATCGTGTTATTATTATGCATCATTTCTGTTTCCTGTCTCCCATCCGATCGCACAGATGACGTCACGCATTTTCTATGCTACTGGGATAAATGGAAGAGACTAAAAAAGAGACTAAAATACAATTTTCCTTGACTAAAAGTAGACTACAATAGAGTAAAATCTTAAAAAATGCTCAGACTTTTAGTCGACTGAAACTTAATAAAGACAAAAACGGTAGCTGGACGCTGAGACTGAAACTGAAATGAAGACAGGCCGCCAAGAACAACCAGTGTGGCGCAAGCAACAACCAATCAAATCCATTAAATCCCACTCACTGTGCATCGGTCTCCCTCTCGGAGAAGACACGTAGGCAGAAGTCCCCGTCCTGGTTGGGCTCGAAGGTGGACGGGACGATGAGGTACTCTCCCGCCGGCAGGTGGAACCTGGTGCTGACCTCTCGCAGGTTGATGAAGGTCTCTGACCGCGCCTTCTGACCGTGGGTCAGGAAGAAGTTCTTGTCCAGGTGGACGTCTCCCTGGCCGTGACACTGACAGAAGGACAGAGCTGGAAGATCAGACCTCGGCGGGGAAGGTGAGCAGACAAACGCACAGCTCATAAACAGTAAAAAAATGATATATATATAATAATTCAACCATATCCAAGCACTGAAGGAGAATTTGTTTGAGTATCTCACCTCTCGTGGGACCTGAAATAAAAAGAAAAAGGGTCACGATGTAAATGTAGTTGCGCATAACTATAAGAGTCATAACATTATAAAGCGTAGTAATGGTCCCCATTCTGCTACCATTGTGATACACTGCAGCACCTTGGTGAGCAGTGGGCACCATGACAGGCGCCCGGGGAGCAGTGTGTGGGGACCTTGTTTTGCTCAGTGGCACCTAAGTGGCAGCTTGGTGGATCGGGATTCGAACCGGCAACCTTCTGATTATGGGGTTGCTTCCTTAACCGCTAAACCACCACTGTGAATATGATGAAGATGCATGCAGTCTCTCACCTCGTAGATGGCGAAGCCGATCGTGTTCATGTCCTCGCCCATCTTCCTGAGCTTACGCCTGTTCTTCTGGATCAGACCCACCACAAAACTGCAGCTGTCCACGTTGTCGGTGGAGTCACTGTCCTCCAGTTTAACCACAAACTGAGGATTCATCCAGAAGGTGTCTAAGGAGCAGAACCATGGCATGAGATCCATGAATGGATCGCTGGATTGCAGAAACAAAATTTTAATGAAGTCATGTTAGATTGTCCGGTGGAGAAAACAGAGTGTCTGAGGGTGTGACCTGGATCTGAATGTATTTGATTTATGAGCACGTTCTCCCGGTTTAAACCCACAATGGAATGACAAGGTTTCTTCTGTTTCAGGTACAAAAGGAAGAGACTGGAATGTCCTACTAAAGTTGACTTTACATTTGCTCTTTTACCACATGCAAATGAATCAAGCAGCAGAACAGAAACAAACAATATCTACATTTCTGAATTCTTGATGATTCTAGAGGACACAGCGAGGGCCTGACAGGTGAAATGGAGGATGTTTTCAGTTTCAGTTTCCTCATCTGAACAAGCGATCACTTCCTGAAACTCAGCCACTTCAACCACCGAACACCCGCTGAGAAAATGATGAGAAACCCGACTAGAAACTATGTTCAGGGTTCAGTGTCTCAGCGACACAATGGTAGTAAGTGGGGTTCGAACCTGGGACTAGTACCTCACTACACCCTAGAAAGGTGAAAAAACGATGAAGTAAGTGGGGTTCGAACCTCGGACTAGAACCACTCTACACCCCAGAAACGGTGAAAAAAACGATGAAGCAAGTGGGGTTCGAACCTGGGACTAGAACCTCTTTACACCCTAGAAAGGTGAAAAAATTATGAAGTAAGTGGGGTTTAAACCTGGGATTAGTACCGCTCTATGCCCTAGAAATGGTGAAAAAAACGATGAAGTCATTGGGGTTCGAACCTGGGACTAGAACCTCTGTACACCGTAGAAAGGTGAAAAAACGAGGAAGTAAGCGGGGTTCGAACTTGGGGCTAGTACCGCTCTACACCCTAGAAATGGTGAAAAAACTATGAAATAAGCAGGGTTCGAACCTGGGACTAGAACCACTGTACACACTAGAAAGGTGAGAAAAAAACGAGGAAGTAAGCGGGGTTCGAACCTGGGGCTAGTACCACTACACCCTAGAAAGGTGAAAAAATGATGAAGTAAGCTGGGTTCGAACCTGGGACTAGAACCACTCAACACCCTGGAAAGGTGAAAAAACAAGGAAGTAAGTGTGGTTCAAACCTGGGACTAGAACCACTGTACACACTAGAAAGGTGAAAAAAAAAATGAGGAAGTAAGCGGGGTTCGAACCTGGGACTAGAACCACTGTACACCCTAGAAAGGTGAAAAAACTATGACGTAAGCAGGGTTCGAACCTGGGACTAGTACCACTACACCCTAGAAAGGTGAAAAAACGATGAAGTAAGTGGGGTTCGAACCTCGGACTAGAACCACTCTACACCCCAGAAACGGTGAAAAAAACGATGAAGCAAGTGGGGTTCGAACCTGGGACTAGAACCTCTTTACACCCTATAAAGGTGAAAAAATTATGAAGTAAGTGGGGTTTAAACCTGGGATTAGTACCGCTCTATGCCCTAGAAATGGTGAAAAAAACGATGAAGTCATTGGGGTTCGAACCTGGGACTAGAACCTCTGTACACCCTAGAAAGGTGAAAAAACGAGGAAGTAAGCGGGGTTCGAACCTGGGGCTAGTACCACTACACCCTAGAAAGGTGAAAAAATGATGAAGTAAGCTGGGTTCGAACCTGGGACTAGAACCACTCAACACCCTGGAAAGGTGAAAAAACGAGGAAGTAAGTGGAGTTCGAACCTGGGACTAGAACCACTGTACACACTAGAAAGGTGAAAAAACTATGACGTAAGCAGGGTTCGAACCTGGGACTAGTACCACTACACCCTAGAAAGGTGAAAAAATGATGAAGTAAGTGTGGTTCAAACCTGGGACTAGAACCACTGTACACACTAGAAAGGTGAAAAAAAAATGAGGAAGTAAGCGGGGTTCGAACCTGGGACTAAAACCACTCTACACACTAGAAAGGTGAGAAAAAAACGAGGAAGTAAGCGGGGTTCGAACCTGGGACTAGAACCACTCTACACACTAGAAAGGTGAAAAAACTATGAAGTAAGTGGGGTTCGAACCTGGGACTAGTACCACTCTACACCCCAGAAAAGGTGAAAAAACGAAGAAGAAAGTGGGGTTCGAACCTGGGACTAGTACTACTACACCCCAGAAAAGGTGAAAAAGCTAAGAAGAAAGTGGGGTTCGAACCTGGGACTAGTACTACTACACCCCAGAAAAAGTGAAAAAACGAAGAAGAAAAGGGGGTTCGAACCTGGGGCTAGAACCACTCTACACACTAGAAAGGTGAAAAAACGATGAAGTAAGTGGGGTTCGAACCTGGGACTAGTACCACTACACCCTAGAAAGGTGAAAAAACGATGAAATAAGTGGGGTTCGAACCTGGGACTAGTACCACTCTACACCCCAGAAAAGGTGAAAAAACGAAGAAGAAAAGGGGGTTCGAGCCTGGGGCTAGAACCACTCTACAGCCTAGAAAGGTGAAAAAACGAGGAAGTAAGCAGGGTTCGAACCTGGGACTAGAAACACTCAACACCCTAGAAAGGTGAAAAAAACGATGAAGTGAGCGGGGTTCGAACCTGGGATTAGAACCACTCAACACCCTAGAATGGAGAAAAAATGAGGAAGTAAGCAGGGTTCGAACCTGGGACTAGTACTAGTCTACACCCTAGAAAAGGTGAAAAAACGAGGAAGTAAGCAGGGTTCGAACCTGGGACTAGTACTAGTCTACACCCTAGAAAAGGTGAAAAAACGAGGAAGTAAGCAGGGTTCGAACCTGGGACTAGTACTAGTCTACACCCTAGAAAAGGTGAAAAAACGAGGAAGTAAGCAGGGTTCGAACCTGGGACTAGAACCACTCTACACCCTAGAAAGGTGAAAAAAAAACGATGAAGTAAGAACCTGGGACTAGTACTACTGTACTAGTCCCAGGTTCGTAAGAAAAGTGGGCGTGGTTTTGTGTCGTCAGTAGCCACATTAAGAACCGCATTAAAAAAGCGGGCGTGGCCGACTGCCTTTCTACTCACAGGCGTTGTTCCTGCAGCCCCCCGCGGTGGAGCCCTTCCTCCAGCTCCCGTCGAACTTGTTGACAGCCCAGCGCTTGACCTTGTCGCTGGTCAGCGTGTCGGGGGTCAGCGTGCAGATCTCGATACGCGAGTACTGGCTGAGGAATTCTTGGAACGACATCCTGCACACAGGCACGGGGGGAGCGGGAAGAAGGGGCGCGGTCAGCAAACAAGCGGCGACCGGCGAATTATCGAGGATCCCGTCATCCTACCAGAACTCGCCGTCCTCCGCGTCGTGGTCGGGACGCTCAGAAGGGTCGACTCGCTTCCACTCAGGGGACCTGAAAGTCAGGACACAGGACAGGTGAGCCACAAGGGGCTTCGGGTCCGCCTGCGGCGTCCAGACGTCCGAACCCACCCGTCACTCCAGGCCCCGGTCCACTCCACCTGACCCCACGGGTTCCGCATTCTCACCAGCTTCTGCTTCTGACCGCAGTAGTTGACCTGAGGCACACAGAGGCGCGGGGGTTAAAGGTCTTCTCAGGTAGCAGCCCCAGCCTGCAGGCCGGCTACTGACCTCCACAGCTCCTGTAAGCGAGTAGGCGTGGCCCTTCACCAGCTTCTGGCGAGTGATGGCCTCAGAGTCGGCAGCACTGGTGATCTGGACAAACACACAAAAGCAGCAGCTCACAGGTGGGAGGAACGGAATGAAGCCGTTCTGGCAGGTGACCTCACACCTCGAGAAAAGGAGCGTCATCTCAAATGTTGTCGTCCTCACGGAGACGCAGAGAACGTTCCCCCACACACCTGTAGGTGGCGGCGTGACGTCTAGAAACGTGCGCCATAGAGAGGATTTGTAGTTGTGGTAGTTTGTTTGGGGTTAAAGGTCAGGTTGGAAGTTGGTGTAATACGTCAAGGTTTTTATTTCAAGAGAAATTCACGGAACCCGTTTTGAAAAGTAACCGTCACCATGTGGGCGCAAGGCCAGACCGGATAGAACGTTTTCGTGTCTCCAGAAGATTAGAACACCACGAATACCCAGGACACTGGTCCAAACGTTGAAGGGAGGGACCTTACATCGATGGAGCAGCCCAGCAGGGCGCCCGAATCCAGGGCCATCTTGATGATCTGGAACATGTTGGGCGGGGCCTTCTTCAGCTCGTAGCTCTCCGCGATGCCCCCCGTGAAGTCCTCGAAGCCCTCGGAGGTGGAGCCACCGGACAGAGCCTCGTAGCAGCCGTTCACCCTGCAGGGGACGACAACCACACCCACCCGTCACGAGCTCGTGGCCACGCCCAGCACTGTAACGGGGATTAGCCAGCCACGCTCTTCCTAAACCCCGTTCTCACGGTGACACCGCCCACCTTGGGCCCTGCAGACCTCAGACCGGTTTCACCATCAACGACGATGTTGTGACAGAGCCAGTGCAATCTTATTAATAACCGAGCCACGCCCAACACCAACAAATACCCAACGCCGAGTCGAGTTCAGAAGAGCATCTTCTGATTCCTGGAGCCTACAAGCCACGTTCCCGCTGGTTCCTGCTGGCCACACTCACTTGGCGTAGGCCTTCTCCAGCAGGGCGCTCCAGAACTCGCTGCCCTCGGCCGAGTGGACGAACATCAGCTCGCCGTTCTTCACCGGCAGCCGGTCGTCGATCACCACGTCCACCCACTCGCCGTACTGCCAGAACTGGGGGGAGGGAGCAGGTCGTGTCACCCGCAGCTCGAGCGCTGGGGTCCCCACAACGCCCCCGGCCTACCTGGAAGTGGAAGATTCCGGCGTAATTGCCCCCGAACCCCTGGTCCCGGGGCACGACCCGGGCCATGACATCGTCGTTGAGCGTCAGAGAGGCGATGGCCGCCAGCAACCAGCAGTCACCTGCGGATCAGGAGAGCGTGCGTGAGACGGGCACGTGGAGCAGCGCTGCAGCCCGAGGGGACGGGGGAGGGCCCACAAAACGACCGTCACGTGACGTGCTGCAACCCTCCACACACCCCCGAACTCGGCGCCGTGCCGTTTCTCTTCAGGCGGAATGTGGGGCAGCTCAGAGCAGGGCTGTGGTTTTACCCTCGCACGCGAGCGTCTCCGCCCCCACCCTCAGCTGGGCGTGTCTGTGCGCGTTTACGTCGTCGTTCTAACCGAGTTTTATACGTTCCGAACATCCAGACATATTTACATTCTTCTTTTTAAAGCTGGTTCGGTTTTACGTTCAGGGCAGGTACAGATCTCACTTCCTCTTACACCCCTCAGACAAACATGGAGACACGGCGAGCGTTCGTACCCAGGGCGCCCTGGCAGATGTCAGTCCTGGTGGCTCCGCCCACAATAAACTCCGGACGGGAACACAACTCCTGTAAAACACACACGGACACACACACACACACTGTCCTGTTAATTCACCGGTTACAATCACAGACAGGATGACTGATGTGTGTGTGGAGTGGAGTGTGTGTGTGGACTGGAGTGTGTGTGTGGAATGGAGTGTGTGTGTGTGTGTGTGTGGAGTGGAGTGTCTGTGTGTGGAGTGAAGTGTGTGTGTGTGTTTACGTTTTGTTGTAACTCCAGACCAGACACATTCCTCACACATAAAACATCAGATCTCTCTGTCTCTCTCTCTCTCTCTCCATGTCTCTGTCCCTTTCTCTCTCTCTATATATGTATCTGTATCTCTGTCCCTCTCCCTCTCTCTCTCCATGTCTCTGTCCCCCCTCTCTCTCTCCATGTCTCTGTATCTCTGTCCCTCTCTCTCTCTCTCTCTCTCTCTCCATGTCTCTGTATCTCTGTCCCTCTCTCACTCTATGTCTCTGTATCTCTGACCCTCTCTCTCCATGTCTCTGTCCCTTTGTCTCTCTCTCTCTCTCTCTCTCCATGTCTCTGTCCCTCTGTCTCTCTCTCTCTCTCTCTCTCTATGTCTCTGTCCCTCTGTCTCCCTCTCTCCATGTCTCTCTCTCTCTCTCTCCATGTCTCTGTCTCTCTCTCTCTCTCTCTATGTCTCTGTCCCTCTGTCTCCCTCTCTCCATGTCTCTCTCTCTCTCTCCATGTCTCTGTCCCTCTCTCTCTCTCTCTCTCTCTCTCCATGTCTCTGTCTCCCTCTCTCCCTCCCTCTCTCTCGTTACGTCACCAGCCCGCGGCGCGTCGGTAAAGTTTATTCCCTTCATGCCTGAAGTGAAACTGCCATCGGCCCACTCACCCCGGGACGTTTCCACGTCACGCCGCGCGTCTTGGCGGACGCGGGTCCGAGCTCGTTGAAGCCCAGCGACTCCGGCGCGGCGGGGAAGGCGGGGTCGCAGAACAGGGCGCCGCGGCTCAGCTGCTGGGCGCGGAGCGCCTCGAAGTTCTGGTTCAGGTGGGGCACCGCGTTGGCGTTGGTGCCGAAGCCCGCGGCCAGAGCCCGCTTCTTGGCCAGGGTCGACGCCACTCCGGCCATGGTCACCGTGCGACTGTCGCAGCCCGCGGCGCGACTTCGGAGGGAACTTCACCGATTCCGCCCGGGACACGCCCCCGAAACCGGGGCGGGGCCTGAGATCGGCAGGTCGCGGCGTGTTTACCTCCCACGGAAGACCGACATCGCGTCCCCTTTACAACCTCCTGTCCACCCCGAGGTCCTCAGCTCCGCTGCATTAGGGAATAAACTTTTGTCTCTGCTGGAATGCGCTGGGGGACACGGTGGGCGGGGCTTAGCGGCCACAGCACAAGTGGAGAAGAATTTTGCATTTACATTAACCTTATCCATAGCGACTTACAGTCAGTAGTTACAGGGACAGTCCCCCCTGGAGACACTCAGGGTTAAGTGTCTTGCTCGGGACACAATGGTACTAAGTGGGGTTCGAACCTGGGTCTTCTGGTTCATATGCGAGTGTGTTACACATTAGGCTACTACCACCATATTATACAACTATGCGGTGTCCTCAGGGGGTGAACAGGATGTGGTGTCTTCATCGAGTCGAGACGAGGCCTGCACAGAAAGGGCGGTTAAGATCTGCAATTGTCCCCTGGCGGCGCTAAGAACAAATTTTTCTCCCAAGACAGAAGCTGGAGGTAAACAGAGGAGGGAGGAGGTGCTATGGCCAGCCACGCCCATCAAAGCGCCCACCAATGTAAATGTATGAGTGTTTTTTACCTCATACGTGGTGTTGTACAATAATTGGACAAGTCGCGCCTTTTCTTTTTCCATGCAGCTACGCAGGAAAAACCAGTTTTACGTGATATTATACAACCAAGCACTTAAACTGCAAATGCAAACACGATCAAAAGTGGTTTAAAGAGCTTCTACGTCCATCAAACAGATCCATGTGCTGCCATGCAACCTGTTCACCACGGTGAAGTACGTGGACAACTCCGTGTTGAGTTAGGGTCTGACCAGTTGGTGAGGCTGGCCTCGGGCGGGGCTGCCGTCTTTCAACCCGCAACGAGACACAGTTGGGATGTCCTGGTAAGGAGTTGCTTGTTGAGAGAGCGAGTACTGATGAATATGAATTCTGGACAAGCCGGCTTCACTCAGTAATCAATCAATCAATATCAATCGCCATATAGCCACAGTATATCTGAATGTGTTTTTTTTTGTCCCACGGTTGATAAAAGCAAGCATATAAAGTCGTATAAAGTCTTTACCACCAGCTTGTCGACACTGAGCCACGCTGCTGGGTTAAAATGCAAAGGTAGACAGCAGGTCTTCACCCCATCATGCAAATCAGAAGATTCGTACGCGTCGCTGCAGTACCTGAACGCGTGAGAGAGCTGGACGGGGACGGGCCAGGCGTGGACACCTGATGAGGAGGCTGCGTGAGCTGCAAGGAGAGAAGGACAGGAGCAGCAGCCCCGCCCGGGGGCACACGGTGGAGGTGGAGGAGAAGGAGGTGCACGTGGAGGTGGAGGAGAAGGAGGTGCACGTGGAGGTGGAGGAGAAGGAGGTGCACGTGGAGGTGGAGGAGAAGGAGGTGCACGTGGAGGTGGAGGAGAAGGAGGTGCACGTGGAGGTGGAGGAGAAGGAGGTGCACGTGGAGGTGGAGGAGAAGGGGTACCGTCGGGCCCGAAGTGGAGAGTCGCCGGCTTCAGAGGTGAAGGTACCGTTCAGGGCCTAGCAGTTAAGGAAGCGGCCCCGTAATCAGAAGGTTGCTGGTTCAAATCCCGATCTGCCAAGGTGCCACTGAGGTGCCACTGAGCAAAGCACCGTCCCCACACACTGCTCCCCGGGCGCCTGTCATGGCCGCCCACTGCTCACCAAGGGTGATGGGTTAAATGCAGAGGACAAATTTCACCGTGTCACCATGTGCTGTGCTGCTGTGTATCACATGTGACAATCACTTCACTTTTACTTCACAAAAAGCAGTGCGTTAAGGTTGTCCTCATTTAAGGCGTTTGCTGTTCAGGAATCAGGCTGGCTGCGGCGCCGGGACGACCTGCAGGGCGCCGGGAAGGGACGCTTGTAGGCGTCGTACCACCGGCAAAGTCTCTTGGCTGGAGAGGACATGGGAAGACATTTACATTTACAGCATTTATCAGACGCCATTATCCAGAGCATCTTACAGTCAGTAGTTACATGGACAGTCACCCTGGAGACACTCAGGGTTAAGTGTCTTGCTCGGGGACACAACGGTAGTATGCAGGATTTGAACCTGGGTCTTCTGGTTCATAGGCGAGTGTCTCTCCCACTAGGTTTGAGGTGTTGACTTCTGGGGGTCAGGATGTACCAGGATGGGAGCAGTGGTGAAGCGGGCCTTGAGGCCATCAAACACCGCTTGGGCTTGGGAGGTCCGGGACGGCCTAGGGGGCTTCCCTTTCAGCAGGGGAGGGACACCTGGCTGTAGTTCCGCACAGACCTCCACTAAAAGTTTGCAAACCCAAGAAACTCCTGTAGGTCGTTGCTGTCAGCCACTCGGTCACTGCTGTGACTTTTGCGGTGTCCATGGTGACGCGCTGGGGGGTGATATGGAAGCTGAGGAAAGACATCTTGGTGACATGGAATATGCTCTTCTCAAGCAGTCGCTGTAGAACAGCCCTGACATGTGGGACATGTGGCCGGATCCTGGGAGAAAGACACAAGGTGTCTTTCAGGTAGATGTCAAGCATGCCAGGCCCTGAAGGGGGGGTGTGGCCGGTAGGACAGGTGATCACGTACGCACCGCAGTTTCAAAGCTGCCGGCCTGCAGGCGGAGAGTGAGACGGGTAAGAAACCTGTGCTGCAGTTAGCGCAGGGGACGCTGTGGTGGCCGGCGGGGGCGTGGGGGGAAGCTGGAGGTCCTGCAGCTGTGTGGTCAGTACGTAACGCCACGTGTTCAGTGAGAATCTACCAACGTAAATGGTCATGAAAATAAAGAAAACACCTTGAATGAGAAGGTGTCCAAACTTTTGGCCTGTACTGTATATATACCACTGGGTGGTAGTAGCCTAGTGGGTAACACACTCGCCTATGAACCAGAAGACCCGGGTTCAAACCCCACTTACTACCATCATGTCCCTGAGCAAGACACTTAACCCTGAGTGTCTCCAGGGGGGAACTGTCCCTGTAACTACTGATTGTAAGTCGCTCTGGATAAGGACGTCTGGTAAATACTGTAAATGTAAATATATGTATGTGTGTGTGTGTGTGTGTATATATATGTTCCCCATTCAAAAGAACAACATGCAAATTAATTTGCTGAACAAGAGAAATATTTATTGATCAAAAATGAAAAAAACAGTTGAACCGGCTGAGCCTACAGAATTGAGGAGGCGTTCGTGTAAATAACTTCGTCAACACCGTTCACAACCACAAGGAGTGACACCGCGTGTGTGCACATAATGGCTGAATTATGGACAGCGCCCGTCAGGGGTGCGGCCTTTAAACTGCGTATCTGGCTGCCAATTAATTTTGAATTTATTTACTGGTTATGTGCGTTGGAATTGTGTTTTGCTTTAGTCAAGATTCTTCACGTTAAGACGATACGCATTCTGTATGAATGGGTCCGTGATTATGGCTGTTAGCATTGGGGGCGGGGCCTTAGCTTTGAATTGTTTTTTGAACCTGCTGCATTTTCATATGTGTTTTTTTCTCCATTAACCCACAGAAGAGACAGATGCATCTCAACTTCACATGAACGCAGGAGTGCTCACTTTCAGATCACGAGTGGCGTGAATATGGACAAAAATAAGGAAGATATCTGGCCCTCACACATTGAAGGAATATGTTCATATATACAATTTTACATTTTGATAGTTTTTGCTTTGTAATGTAATGTACAAAAATATACTTACACACGTCCATGTCTTGATTCTCTTTTGTATTGAATTGTATTATTATTATAAGAGTGTCATTTGCCGTTGTGTGAACATACTGAACCAACACAGAAAACAGTGTCTGTCAAAAGTGAGTACACCCCTCACGTCTTTGTAGTTATATATTTATGTATAATTGCATTGAGGTTAATAAATGGATAATTGTATTAAAAAAAAATTAAATCATTTAAAAGGCATTTAAGTTCAGTGCTATCAGTTGTCATTTTTTTCCAAATGAAATAAGATAAGATAAAATCGACCTTTATTAGTCCCACAAGTGGGAAATTCCATTTGTTATGGCAGAAAGTGGATAGAAACAGAGGTAATAGCAGCAAAAAATAAATATGTATATGTATATATCTACAAATGTACAATTGAAATCTACACATGTACAATGGGTACACCTGTACAGTTGGTAATTACTGTGATGTATTTGAAGTGTGTCCAGGGGGCATCCAATAATAGAGCTGGCCCTCCGGATCAGCCTGTTCAGCCTCTTCCTGTCCCCAGCGGAGATGCTGCTGCCCCAGCAGACCACACCGTGAAAGATGGCTGATGCCACTACAGAGTCATAAAAAGTCTTTAGGAGTGGCCCCTGTACTCCAAAAGACCTGAGCCTCCGCAGCAGGTACAGCCTGCTCTGCCGTTTTTATAGAAAGCATTTGTATTGTAAGTCCAGTCCAGTTTAGTACCCCAAGGTACCTGTAGCTCTCCACAACCTCAATGTCCATACCCTGGATGTTCAGAAATGTCTATATGGTATTTGTCCACTGAGGTGATAAAAAAAACTCATTGTTTTTACAGTTTACATTTAAAATTGATTAGATATTCTTTTATTTGTATTAGCTAGGGTTTTATAGAATTTTCGATGTTCTAATTAAATGTTTTCTGTAAGAATTTGTAGTTAAATCTGTGAAATGAAAAATCCTGTTGTTTTGGTGGCCAGAATTATTCTGTAAAAATACTGTACAAATGTAAACACCTTTACGGAACAGGCTGTCAATTTCACACATCAAACTTTTACATAGAAAATTTAGATAATGTTTCTTTTCATTTAGCAGGGCCAGGCTGCAGTAATGCCAGTTATTTCAATATTTAAATTTTCATTTAAGGCATTTGGCAGACGGCCTCATCCAGAGCGACTGACAACGTGCTTCCATGTTACCATGGATGAAGTGATCAATTGTCCAACTATGAATACAATCTTTTTATTCACTCTATACATAAGTAAGACTATATATGTATATATATTTTTTCCATTTAATCATTACTTGATCTCAAATAAACCTTCTATGTTGTTGGTTGGTATTATTACATTAAAATCTAGGCAGGATTGGTGCCTGATCCCAGAAGCTCAAACAATTTTTATGGAAAAAATTGTCTGCTGGTGGTGTACAGTCTCTGAGTTCAGTGTGACGTGCTGCAGGAATTTCTGAAGCTCTGTCAGTGCCGGGCTATATTTATTCAGGGAACGACTGATTTTGTGGGAGTGGTTTATTATAATCTGGAATGTTCCGGGAGTGCAGGAACACCTGAGACGTTGCCCTAGATGTTTATAGATCTAAAGTTCTAAATTCATGTAGAAAATCGGTGTCTGGTCCTGCTGCTAAGGACACATGACACCCGAGTGACAACTGAACCCATGAAAGCTGATGAAAAGCCTCCAGCCACACCCGCTGCAGGTAGACAGGCTCCGCCCTTCACCTGCTGCCTTGAAAACGGCTCTCCTGCCCCTGCCAAGGACACCAGAACACACACTCACACCCGCACTCAAGGTCTCCGTCCCTTATCCAGTCGCCAGCATGTCCAGCGTAGCCAGCCACTTCGTCCGCAGGCAGGAGAGGGAGGACGGGCTGGGGACCAACGACAAGGCCGTCCCCTTCAACAAGCAGGACTTCCAGAGCCTGCGCGACGACTGCCTCCGCAGGAAGACCCTCTTCTGCGACCCCAGCTTCCCCGCCGAGCCCAAGTCCCTGGGCTACAACGAGCTGGGACGCTACTCCCCCAAAACCCGCGGGGTGGAGTGGAAGAGACCCACGGTGAGTGTGTGTGTGTGTGTGTGTGTGTGTGTGTGTTATGTTGTCACAGTTACCTGCACCAGCTCAGGTTCTCTCAGGGGAAACTGAGGTGTTGTGCTGACGCTTCCGTACGGGTGCGTACGAAAGAAAAAGTCTGATTCGAATTTTCTAATTCAAATTAAGAGGAGAACCAGAGAGAATCTGGGCCTTTCTCACCTGTGTCTGAACACCCGAACTGTCATGAGACACCCAGACACCTGATCTTCACCCCGCAGGAGCTCACGAAGGACCCGCAGTTCATTGTTGAAGGTGCCAAGAGGACCGACATCTGCCAAGGGGCTCTAGGTGAGTGTGAGGAGTTTAATAGAAATAGGACATTTCTTTTATGGTTGCTGAAAACATCAGACCCGAGACCAGGAGAAAACTAGGCCCACTCCTCTCCAGGTGTGTGTGTGTGTGTGTGTGTGTGTTGAACATCATGTTGGCAGCGGCCACATTTGCAGCTCACTGTAATAATAAAGGGCATTTTCCAGGGCAAAGTCAAAATGCAAATAAGGGACATGGTGTCACTGTCATCAAAACATGACAAATTATATGCTGGATAACAGTATGTGGGTCTTTCCAGAATGTCAGCGTTTTTGCACACGTCCAAATTATGTGAAATGAGCATTTTAATTAGTCTCAGTTTAGGGTCATTTATGACAATACAGACAAAAAAGGTTTTATTTTCCATGTCTGATCTCTCGACCAATCAGAAAGCCAGGTTAGTCCTGCCTCCGGTGTCCCTCAGAGGTCAGTCTTCAGGCCGCCTCGATTCTGACTGCGGGTCTAAGCGCTAATGTCATCTTTGCAGGTGTCGGGCGTGGCCCGGGGCCAGGCCACTAACAGCCAACTAATTCAATAATTAATAAGGCGTGTCCCATTACCACGCTGCTGCTGTCCAACACGCTGCATGAATAATGCAGATCTGGACCGAAATCTCATGTCAGAATATACACACACACACACACACACACACACACACAGCAATATGTTTGAGGCACAACTGGCATCATGCAGTTTCTGTGCCACCAAGGAAGGTGTGGCTTTCTCTGGGCTCTTCCTCAGTCAGAGTGAGGGGGTGGGACCAGGTCTGGGACGTCATGTGACTTGGTGAATAGAGCAAACCGAGCACTGACAGCAGTAATAGGGTGATGTCACCGAAGATGACGACAGAAGGCCACCTGCGATACGATGACGATCCCGACATAATCCTGACATTAAAACCCAGTTCACGGTGGTTCCATATCAATCACGGTTCAGGCTCTGTGGTGTTTTATTCATGTTTATTTTGACAAGCCGCCTCCCCCGACACACCCACCTGCCCCGCCCATTACTCATGCAAACAGTGTTTGCTTGGTGATGTGGTCAGTGTGGGCAAACAGAGCAAAGATAGAGAGCGTGCACACACACACACACACACACACTCACACACACACACACACACACACTCACACACACACCCTGCTCTACATCTGACCTCATTACTGCTCTGGACTACTTTACTCTGCTTTTACACAAACGTTACACCGTCACCGACACATTATAACGCAGTTCATGTACGTTACAAGGGGACACAGGGACGCTGGATCTGAGTAGAAAAGGTTCTTGCAGGACAGTGACAAGTCCCTACTGGACGCCGTCTCTGGATTTCTCTGTTAGTTGAGGAGCAGGAACCACACGGCGGCACCGCGCTTTTCACACGGGGAACATAGTCTAAAGAACACGTTGCGGCCTACACCACGGTACTCACCGCCACGGTCAACACACACACGTCCATTCAGCATGAAGCCTGTTTACAGGTGACTGCTGGCTGCTGGCCGCCATCGCGTCCCTGACGCTGGACACGGAGATCCTGGCCAGGGTGGTTCCGCAGGACCAGAGCTTCCAGGACGGCTACGCCGGGATCTTCCACTTCCAGGTGGGTTTCGCGTGCGGCTGCGTGAGTGAAGACCGGCGAAGGCGCTGAGCTCTCCGCCCCTCTGGCCGCAGTTCTGGCAGTACGGCGAATGGGTGGACGTCGTGGTGGACGACCGCCTGCCCATCAGGGACGGGGAGCTGATGTTCGTCCACTCGGCCGAGCGGACCGAGTTCTGGACGGCCCTGCTGGAGAAGGCCTACGCCAAGTAAGCTCCGCCCTCGCTGGTCCAGTCTGACGTAATCGCCGTGTTTCGGTCGTCACGGTGAACCGGTGTCCTCAGGGTGAACGGCTGCTACGAGGCCCTGACGGGCGGCAGCAGCATCGAGGGCTTCGAGGACTTCACCGGCGGCATCGCTGAGAGCTACGAGCTGAGCAAGGCTCCTCCCTACCTCTACAACCTGACCAAGAAGGCCCTGAAGCTGGGCTCCCTGCTGGGCTGCTCCATCGACGTAAGGTCCCGCCCCCCGTCCCATGATGCACGTCTCGAGCCCCTGGCGTGAACCTCCTCTTCTCCCCCCTGGCAGATCACCAGCGCGTACGACACGGAGGCCAAGACCGCCATGAACCTGGTGAAGGGACACGCCTACTCCATCACAGCAGCAGAGGAGGTTGCACCATCTCATCCGTCTCTCAGCTTATCAGCCGCGCTTCTCACCTCGGCCGAGGTTGCGGTGAACCTTGTCGCTGTGCGCCGCTGCAGGTGCACGTGTTGGGGAGCAGCGTCCAGCTGGTGCGCATCCGGAACCCCTGGGGGCAGGTGGAGTGGAGAGGCGCCTGGAGCGACGAGTGAGTGATGCACCACGTCACGCTCACCTTCACCGAATGCGATTTTCATTACTGTGAGTCGGGCCCGTAATCAGAAGGTCGCCGGTTCGAGTCCCACCGAGGTCCCCTTGATGAAGGTACCCACACACTGCTCCCCGGGCGCCTGTCATGGTGCTCACTGCTCACTCAGGGTGATGGGTTAAAAGCAGAGGACACGTTTCACTGTGTGCACCGTGTGCTGTGCTGCTTTGTATCACAAGTGACAATCACTTCACTTTATCACTTTTACTGCCACATGTGGGCAGTTCAGTTCGTTATTAATGATCTTTCTGCAGATGCTTGACTTTGTCTTTTCAGACCTGTATTGTTGCACCCATCTCCCTGCATTTACCTCCTTTTCACACGTTACAACCTGCAGAAGGTGTCGGTGCTGCACCTGAAGGTGGAGTCCACATATTAAACAGCTCCATGGAAGAAGCTTGACTAAATAGTTTCCCGCCGCATAGCGCTTTTTATTTATCGTTTCTACTGCATATTTATATATTTAATACATATTTATCTATATATATATTTATTCTTTCTACTGCATCGTCCCCACAGCTCCGGCGAATGGAACCAGGTGAGGCCTGAGGAGAAGGCCAAGCTGGACTACTCCGCCGACGACGGGGAGTTCTGGTGAGACACGGTTGTCTTCGTGGTTTGGGGAGTGAAGGGCGTGGTCGGAATCCGGAAACGCAACTCTTTTTGTTTTTTAAGTGTCGACACACTGTGAAACTAATCTGTGCTCCACCTGGAGTCTGGACACGCCCGGCGAAGCGGCTTTTTCAAATCTTTAAATCTCGTTCCTTCTTCCCTTCTCAGGATGTCCTTCTCCGACTTCAAAGTCCACTTCTCGAGGCTGGACATCTGCAACCTGACCCCAGACACTCTGAGCAGCGAGGACGTCAACCGCTGGAGCCACTGCCAGTTTGATGGGACGTGGAGGGTCGGCTCCACCGCAGGGGGCTGCAGAAACAACCCAGGTGCCTCCACATAATTCATATAAAATTAACCAAAAATGTATTATCTAAACCAGCTAAATCTGTGGGACGTACAGTCAACCGGCCCCAGTCTGAGGCCTGAGACTGCAACAATTCTGCTTCATTTCCCTGCTGAGACGGGCGTGGCCACCTCAGAATCGGTTTTAATGTCCCTCATTAGGACAGTCACCAGGACTCCCGCCATGGACACTGGTTGTGCCCGCTGAGAAGGTCACCGCGCCGCGGTGTTATTGGCCCAGTCTGATTGTGCCCTGCTGGCAGCGGCGCCATCTGCTGTTTGCAGTGAGAGGACGCATGAGCTGGTGATGCAGGTTCAAACAGCATGCACGCATGCGTTCATAAGAAAGTGCATAAGTTTAGAAAAGTTGATGCATTTTTCCGACCTTTGGGACAGAGAAGGACGATACGCTGCCCGTATACGGTGTTGGTTAAAGCACTTCGCATGCTGTACATTAGTTTTATAAAATGGTATCGTCGTCAGGAGATGCATTTTAATTAGAGACACCAGAGAGGTGCGAAGATGGACGCTGAGGTGCAGGAATGGAGGACAGAGGATGTGACATCCTGTAAAAATACGACACTGGACGTAACACGCATCACCGGGTCCGGTTACTCACCGCCGCTGTTCTGTCTCCTGCAGCAACGTTCTGCTCCAACCCCCAGTTCTTCATCAAGCTGGAGGACGTGGACGACGACCCCCACGACGGGGAGGATGGCTGCACCTTCCTGGTGGGACTCATGCAGAAGGACACGCGCAGGGAGAAGATGCTCGGCCGAGACCTGAACACCATCGGCTTCTCCATCTATCAGGTGCATCAAACCGTCAGACAGGATGGAACATCTGGTTTGCTCCAGAACCGAGCTCAGGAATGAATTCTTCTCTTTTTGTGTTTCAGGTTCCTGCTGAGGTATGCACAGTTTTACTTTGGCCACATCAGAGCATGGTCACATGACCATTACACCATCGCGTGTAAGGAATGGTTTAGAAGGTGAAGGTGCCACCTTCCTTGACTGAATAAGGGCCACGGTTCCTCTTTGTCCTTACAACCCCAGAAGGGGGAAAATCTCCTGAAAAAAATCTCTCTGTCCTGATTGGCTGACAGTATAAGGGCCGCTCCAACGTGCACCTGGGCCCGGACGTGCTGCTGCGGCAGAAGGCCACGGCCATGAGCTCCACCTTCTCCAACGTGCGCGAGATGTGCGACCGCTTCAAGCTGCCGCCCGGCGAGTACGTCATCGTGCCCTCCACCTTCGAGCCGCACCGCAAGGGCAGCTTCATCCTGCGCGTCTTCTCGGAGAAGCACGCCCCCACCAGGTAGGTCAGGGGTCACGCGTCTCTGGGGTCACACAGGGGTCACATATTTCCACAGCATGTAGACGTCACAGAATTCCACAAATCAAGTTTCTGCACATAACAAAGTCCTATAAACTACAGAACTGTAGAGTTTACAGTACAGTAATAGTTTAAAGTACAGAAACTGTACAACACTTGTGCAAGTCACACACAAATTTCTTGCAGTGGATTGTAAATTGTAGACGTGCATGAACACACCAGCATTCACTACAGCATCTTTATTTCATTTATTTCATGTCCCTTATTTTATTAAATTGCAAATACATTCTGTACAGAATTATGAACATTGAGGTCTAAAACATGTTTTGATTTTTCATCTTTAGTCCAATGGAAGAAGAGCTCAGTGCAGATGTTGAGGAGGTACACACACACACACACACACACACAATCACACATTTCTTTGTTTTAACGTGCTCCTCTTCTTTGCCAGCATGATGTTTCTGAAGGAGAAGTGGACCCTCATTTCAAACAGCTCTTCATGAAGGTCGCCGGAAACGTACGTATTTCAAACCCTCCTCAACAGGTCGTCTTCAGACAATACGAGGATTCAGAGCGTAAAAACGTGCTTTTCCCTCCACAGGACTCGGAAATTTCTGCTTTTGAACTGCAGCAGATTTTGACAAAAGTCACCTCCCAGAGTAAGATCTGTCTGTCTGTCTGCCTGTCTGTAGGTCTGTCTCTCTGTCTGTCTGTAAGTCTGTCTGTCTGTCTGTAGGCGTGTCTGTAGGTCTGTCTGCCTGTCTCTCTGTCTGTCTGCCTGTCTGTAGGTCTGTAAGTCTGTCTGTAGGCGTGTCTGTCTACCTGTCTGTCTGTAGGTCTGTCTCTCTGTCTGTCTGCCTGCCTGTCTGTCTGTCTGCCTGTCTGTAGGTCTGTAAGTCTGTCTGTAGGCGTGTCTGTCTACCTGTCTGTCTGTAGGTCTGTCTGCCTGTCTGTCTGTCTGTCTGTAGGCGTGTCTCTCTACCTGTCTGTCTGTCTGTAGGTCTGTCTGCCTGTCTGTCTGTCTGTCTGTAGGCGTGTCTCTCTACCTGTCTGTCTGTAGGTCTGTCTGCCTGTCTGTCTGTAGGTCTGTCTGCCTGTCTGTCTGTCTGCCTGTCTACCTGTCTGTCTGTAGGTCTGTCTGCCTGTCTGACTCTTCCTGTCTCCTGCGTTAGGAACTGATGTGAAGAGCGATGGCTTCAATTTGGAGACGTGCCGCCAGATCATTGCTGTCTTTGATGTATCCTCCTCTCAGGACTGGACACCTGAGCAGCTGCTCTGTGTGTGCGTGTGTGTGTATGCGTGTGTGTGTGTCTGTGTATACATGTGTGTGTATGCGTGTGTGTGTGTGTGTGTGTATGTGTTATATACCTTAACACAAAGCAGAAAAACGGGACTGGGAAGCTGGGCCTGGTGGAGTTCCACACACTGTGGCTAAAGATGCAGAAGTATCTGGTAGGATCAGATCATCACCTGACACACACACACACACACAGAATGCATTTCACCATGGCACTTTAATTAATCCAATAATAACACTTTAATTATCCAAAAACACTCGTTCTACGTGTGTGTACAAGAAACGTTGCCCGGACTGAATGAACTGAGAGACGGGGGCCGCGCCCACGGAAGAGCTGGCGAGCCGGGGGGCAAATTCCTCCCTATTTACACTTCACTCACAGCTTCTTTAAAGAAGGAGCTGAATGGCTGGTGGCTTTAAACCAGACACAATAGATTCCGGGCGGGGCTGGACAGGAAGTGTCCACCTGTCCTCCGTTCCTACTCCCACCTGGACGCACGGGAGGCTCTCAAGCCTGCGTGAATTTACTGATGTGTGATCACATTTTCCAGGTTCTCCATATGATTCCGAACGCGGTATTATTTAAAGTAACGGCGCGTGTTTGGTGGATGTCCACGCAGGACGTCTTTAAGAAGTTTGACTCGGACAGCTCGGGCACCATGAGCAGCCACGAGATGAGAGGAGCCCTGGCTGAAGCCGGTAGGGTTCCTTCCCTCCAGATGAACCGCTGAAGCCACCTTCCGTTCCTTCACAAACGTGACAACTGTCGGTGTGACCCCCCCCACCAGGGTTCCAGCTGAACAGCGATGTTCTGCAGGTGATCGTGGAGAACTACGCCAACGCGCAGTACGCCATCGACTTCGACAGCTTCGTGGGCTGCCTGGTGCGCCTGGAGATGCTCTTCAGTGAGTGTGAACCCGGCGGCGATGCCATCGGTCCGCCATTCCCGCCCATTAGCCCTCCATAGCAGAGCGGAAGCGCCACACTGATTACTGTCCAACATCCTGCACACGACAAGCAGGAAGTGAATCTGAGCCTTTTCATGTCGGGGGTGCAGACAGGGAGGATATAAGGGGCGGCTGATACTGAAGACTGTATTTCCAGGCATGCCAGAACGCAGTTTTTTTTTTACGCCAGAACGCAGTTTTTTTACGATGTTTGATTACCAGCCCGAAAAACTCTCATTTGGTCTCAAAACCCGTTCGGGGAAAAGAGGGGATCTGGTCACGGCGCCACGGCAACTCTACACAACTTACTTCTCAACTTAAAGTTAACGCGTGCAAGTCGTTAAACACCAGATATTACATCTGATGATGAAAACGACCGTTTAACGGTCTCTTATTCCATATTCTCCTTCTCTCGACCAGAAATGTTCAAAACTCTGGACAAGAACAACACGGGGAAAATAGAACTGGACATCCTCCAGGTATGACTTTTTAATGAATTTTTCACATGTGCAGCGAGCTACAGTCCAGACCACAAGTCTGGACACCTTCTCATTCAACGTGTTTTCTTTATCTTTATGACCATTTACGTTGGTAGATTCTCACTGAAGGCATCAAAACTATGAATGAACACATGTGGAGTTCTGTACTTAACAAAAAAAATAAGTGAAAACATGTTTTATATTCTAGTTTCTTTGCTCTGATTCCTGCTTTGAACACTCTTGGCATTCTCTCGATGAGCTTCAAGAGGTTGTCACCTGAAATGCTTCTCCAACAGTCTTGAAGGAGTTCCCAGAGGTGTTTAGCACTTGTTGGTCCAGCTCACCCCAAACCATCTGGATTGGGTTCAGGTCCGGTGACTGTGGAGGTCAGGTCTCCACTTAGTACAGAACTCCACATGTGTTCATTCATAGTTTTGATGCCTTCAGTGAGAATCCACCAACGTAAATGGTCATGAAGATAAAGAAAACACATTGAATGAGAAGGTGTATCCACTTTTGGCCTGTATTGTATACTGTTCAACACTGTGTGTGTGCGTGTGTGTTCACAGTGGCTTTGTCTGGCTCTGCATTAACATTCCTGAGATGCTTCATCTCCAGAGAACGTGTTTTTTCCTCCGTTCACATGAAGAGAGTCGCCAATGATCCTTGACTGTTTGACACGTTGGCTTGTAGGATCTGATTTTCGTGTTTTTTTAATAATTTCATGTTCTGTTCTTTGACTGAATAAAAATTTAAACTCACGCAGATTCTCTTTTTTTTTAATCCCAAGTAACGTTTCCTTAGATTTCAGCTGGTAGAACAGGGCCTACCTACCTCCCTTTTTGACCTCTAAACAGATGGTCGCTGCAGGGTTCTGTATTTTTTTGTGCTTTTCATGCCATTCTTCCTGTAAGCTGAGCTTCTGCAGCTCTACCTGCTCTGTTCCTTTAATGCTGAAGTGCAGAACACAACGAGCTGGACGGCAACCTTCTCGTTACCGTTATAAATGTACTTCTGCATTTTTAGAGTGAAGAACCTGAAATAAAAGAGGCGCTTGTGTGACACCACAGGCCTTGTTCCGCTGTGTTGTTCCTTCTGAATGTACACAGTGAAATCCAAGCTGAGCCATTTTGATCATATTGCGTGGAGGAGTTGACCAGAAAGGCTTTCAGAAGAGCTTGAACCAAGGGGATTCACCCGTCAATTAGACCATGAGAGTAATGATCTTCTGTTCAAGGTCAGGAGGCTACATCTCACTTGTCATAGGAGAAGAGCGATGGAGAGTAGAAGGGATTGGTTCACATCAGCACCTATTAGTGTGAACTGTCACGCCGCTGAACCACAGGAAGTGACACCAGGGCCCAGGACACACGCTCTTTACAGCATGCAGATACAGTCCTTCAGGCCATTGGACAAACAGATGCATTCTAGAACCAGGCTTGTGGTGGTCCAAGGATCAGGTGGCCATGACTTCTTCAGCTTTGTCCATGGGCTACAAGGTTTTTGCCACCATGCTGGACATACTCTTCGTTCTGGACCTGGTAAGTTCAAGCCTTCTGATGTCACAGAGAAGAAGAATATGATGGTGAAGCCTCCAATGCATCCAATTAATCAACGGCTGCTTGAGCTTCTCCCCCAAACCAGGGACACAGAACACAGTTTCAAGGAACAGTGGTATTTGGGTAAACCATTCTGCATCCATCCACTGTTGTCCGATAACATCACAAGGTGTTTCATCATGTGTGTGAGGGCACGTAGTCATATTCAGTAATGAAATCTGACTTTCAGCACTGTCACGGACCTCAGATTAATGAATACATCGAGTTATAATCGAATGAAGTGACTCTGCCTCAGGTCTTCGGTGGGGTGGTGTGGATGATGCTGGTCACCTCCAAGGTGCCACTGTCTCACGCTCTGGGCTGGGTCATGTTCTCCTCCGTCTTCTGCCTCATCTTCTGGTCTTCAGCCGTGGGAGGAACAGCAGTACAATATTAATGGACCTTCATATTCCAGATGTTGAGACTAGTTGGAATGACCAGGATCAGGTTGTCACACAGGATGCGGTGTATCACGTGACCGCCATGTTGCTCTACCTGACTGCAGCGATCACCTTGGCTTTTACCTTATGCCAACCCAATAATCATCGAGCCGTTCTTCATCTTCCCTCCCTGGTAAAATGTATTTAACATTTCATTTGTTGTTCTTCCCATGGATCTTCATTGAAAGAAAGAGTAATTGTTCTCCCAACTATAGTTGGGAACGAAGTTGTCTTAGTTGGACACCAAGGCTTAGAAATCCACACTCGGAAGTAAAGCACTTTATTTAAGTTGTCATCTTCCCAAAGGTAACTCTGAAACTCGGGACTGTCTAAAAGTGTAAAACACAAGTAGCCCTGATTAAAAATGGGAAGTGTCACGTCCGCGAGCTGATGGGGGAATGAAGCGCAGAGGTGGGACATTGTCATCGAAAACTTTTTACACCTGAAATTGTGAAAAAAAAAATGCTTAACTGCTCATTAAAGTCTACAATCAAATCATATATCAATAAAAGTAGAATTTTGGAAGGGTTAAAATGGTGATGAAACAGGTGGGTTTGGTCCAAGGCAGTGGATCGTTCCTGGTTCCTTGATGAGATCTAGGTTGATCTGATCATCTAAACAGCAGTCTTCATGTTGAAGACAGTGACACTCTGTATTCTGCTATGACTCTATAATTACAGTAATTATAAAACTAATTATTAGAACCTCTGCTAAATCGATATTTTGTGCATATTTGAGAAAATAAATAAATAAATAAAAAATAAATAGATAATAAATAAATGAATGAATGAATGAATGAATGAATGAATGAATAAAAACTTCCCAAAACAATCCACATCTTCTGAGTTGAATCTGCTGTTGTCCCACAGCGTCTTCGGTCAGGACGCAGTCTCAACTTGTCTGTGGGTCTCGGCTTGCAGCCTCGGGCTACAGTCTCCTACACACAAACAGTCCGTCTCAGAGTCACACGTCTGTTTAGACGAAGCAAGCTGGATTCACACACACACACACACACACACACACACGCTGATACACACTGAGGTCCGGTGCTGCTCGGCCAGTGATAGAACGTCCCTGTATTAAATCTGTATATATAACCATGTTATAACCTCATCCGCCGTAAACCTTATAACAGGAGAACAGCAAGAACCTGAACACGAACGACGCTTTTGTTCTCACGTCAGTGTTATTATCAGGATAATTCCATTTTAATTCCATTTTAAATGCTACTAACATCTAATAAAATCCGTGAGCTGGTCGTCTCCTTCACAACATCATGCACCGAGTGTCACCTTTAAATGAATTGGACAGTTTGCCTGTGGAATTGAAGAGTTTGTGGAATGTCTCTGGAGTTTGGGCCACACCCCGGCGCGTGGGGGCTGAGGAGGGGGCGGCGACCACGCCCTCCCCTCGGTATAAAACCCGTGCACAGGTTTAAAAGAGAGAAAAAGACCCGAGATGCAGAACAAGCGCGCAGCTCCGTTCCTGGCCCAGGACTTCCAGGCGATCCGGAGGGAATGTCTGAAGAGCGGGAAACTCTTCACGGACGACGCCTTTCCCGCGCTGCAGTCCTCGCTGGGCTTCAACCTCCTCGGACCCGGATCTTATAAAGTCTTAGGGGTCGAGTGGAAAAGACCCGGCGTGAGTTTTAACATCCGTCTTTCACTACTCGGGTGGGAAAGTTGTGGTTTAGGGTTGTAGTAGCCTAGTGGGTAGAGACACTCACCTATGAACCAGAAGACCCAGGTTCAAACCCCACTTACTACCATCATTTCCCTGAGCAAGACACTTAACCCTGAGTGTCTCCAGCGGAGGACTGTCCCTGTAACTACTGACTGTAAGTCACTCTGGATAAGGGCATCTGGTAAATAGTGTAATATGTAAAAATGGTTTTAGTGAAGGTCTCTCAGGCTTCAGACTGTAATATAGATTTGATCTAAACTGATCTTCCTTCAGCTGATGAAAATATTTAAATTGGATGATGAATGAAGTCCACTTTCACCGCAGGAGTTCTGCAGTAACCCGCAGTTTGTTTCTGATGGAACCAGCAAGGCGGACATCTGCCAGGGGGAGCTCGGTAGGTGAACCCCCAACCGTGAATTCACGTGCGATGATGATGGATCCTTTTCAGACATTTCCCGTTTTAGGAGACTGCTGGTTGCTGGCAGCCATCGCCTCGCTCACGCTCCAGAAGGACATCCTGGCCAGAGTGGTTCCTCAGGACCAGAGCTTTCAGAAGGACTACGCCGGGATCTTTCACTTCCAGGTGGGCCTAGCGCCACGGACGCAGTGAATCCAGTGTTAGGGCTGACCGGGTGTAAGACCTCTGTCTTTGTCTGCAGTTCTGGCAGTATGGAGAATGGGTGGACGTCGTTGTGGACGACCGTCTGCCTGTCAGGAAGGGGAAGCTGATTTTCGTCCAGTCTTCGGAACGCTCAGAGTTCTGGAGCGCCCTGATGGAGAAGGCCTATGCCAAGTGAGTGGACTTGCTCCGTCCAGTCAGTCATCCTGCTGCCATTTTCACTGTTGTGTCCCCTCAACGAAGGTGGACGCTGTGGAAAATCTGAAATCAAGACAGTTATATCTCCAGAAGGTTCCTTGGTTCTCACGGCGTTGCACGTAATTGTTAAACTGGCCAGCAGGGTTGTTTTTGTCAAAAAATATTATGGAGAAATATAATATTTATTACAAATAAAGACGAGACTAAATATGGTTTTCAAGATAAAAACTGAAATGTCTCTTCATTTTTGTTAACTAAAACGAGACTAGACATTATTTCCTTATTATTATATTGCATTTCCTGTATCTCCCATCCTGTCTGGTGACATGACTTCCACAATACACAAAGTGGCATTCATTTGGCATTCCTTTTTAACCAAAAGTAGGTTTGACTGTTCTACTTGCTGCTTGTACTATATTGATTGGATTAAATAAAATTTATTACTAAAAAAAAAAAATATATATATATATATATATATATGTGTGTGTGTGTGTGTGTGTGTGTGTGTGTGTGTAAAAAGATTAAAATACAATTTTCATCAGTTTTCGTAGACTAAAACTAAAATAGTCATGGAACGTTCTGACTAAAATTAGACTAAAATGAAATTAGACCAACTTGACTAGAATAAAATGAGTCTGGATGTGACTAATAAAGACTAAAATGAAAGTAGATGCAAAAACTAGACTGAAACTAAGATTAAGACAGACTTCCAAAAAGAACTATACCGGCCAGGAGACTCGGAGATTACCGTGCAGGCTTCTATGCTTCTGTATTTTTTTTTATTACAGGCTGAACGGCAGCTACGAGGCCTTGAAAGGAGGTCTCCCATCTGAGAGCTTCACTGATCTCACCGGGGGCATCGTGGAGGTCTATGACCTGAGCAAACCTCCTCCGTACCTCTTCATGCTGATGAGAAAGGCCATGGCCCTGGGCTCTCTGCTTGCCACCTTCACCAAGGAGGTGGCCTTTCAAAACCTGGACAAGCTACATGCCTACTCAATCACTGGCATGGAAGAGGTCCATGGGAAGAGTGGCACAGTCCAGCTGGTGCGCCTCAGAAACCCTTGGGGATGTAACGAGTGGAAAGGAGCCTGGAGTGACGAGTGAGTTCGTGGCGACACCTGCTGGCCTGGCGGCAGATTTACAGAGAGGGACAAGTCGGGGTCTTAGTGGATTTTGTTCTCCATAAAGTCTTCCTTCTTGCTCTCTCAGGTCCAAAGAATGGGACTTGATTGATCCAAAAGAGAAAGCCAAGCTCAACTACTCAGCAGATGATGGGGAATTCTGGTAAATACAGATCGGAAAACCCCCAGATCATGCATTTCTGTTCCACACCTGACACGTCTTCTCACCCTTATGAAGGATGTCGTACCCAGACTTCAAGAGTAATTTGTGGGAGGTCCACATTTGCAACCTGACACCGGACGCGCTCACCGGCGCTCAGGAGCAACTCCACACCTGGAGCTACACCCAGTTCGACGGGGCATGGAAGCCGGGCTCCACTGCAGGCGGCTGCAACAGCTTCAAAAGTGAGGAGCCTTCACAGGTTCATCTATTAAACATGGAATGGGCCCGAAATTCATCTCTTCCAACAATCCCTGCAGCTTCATTCCATACAAACCCCCAGTTTGGGATCAAACTTGATGAGGTGGATGATGACCCTTACGACGGAGAAGTTGGCTGCAGCTTCCTGGTGGGACTCATACAGAAGGAAATACGCAAGGAGAAGAAGTTTGGCAGGAAGCTCAACAACATTGGGTTTGCCATATATGAGGTAATGAGGTTGCGCATCGTGCAACTCATCATGTCACGACTTCACAGCGTAGAAGTAAAAATAACAGGCGTTTCAACGTTCCTCTTCCAGGTTCCGCAAGAGGTACGAGTGTAATTCTGTTCATCCAGGTCCAGGTTAGCCGTGGTGAGGCCAGGCGTGTCAGAACTTTGCTTCTTTGCCAGTGTAAGGGCCGCGCCGATGTCAGTCTGGGTCGAGACGCGCTGCTGAAGCTGAAGCCCGTTGCCGTGACGCAGCCCTTCCTCGCGAGGCGGGAGCTTTGCCAACGCCTCAAACTCCCGGCTGGAGAGTACATCATCATCCCGTCCACCGAAACGCCCTACCTTGAAGGCAGCTTCACCCTGAGACTTTTCTTCGAGAAACTGCCACCGACCAGGTGAGTAGAAAACAAATCCGATTCTAAAACATTACAAATCAACGATATACCATGCAAAGTGGTCATTTTTATCACATAAATATTATCATTTTATTAACCAATGCAAATATTTACACAGAAATAGTCACTGAAGAGGAAAAATCATGATGAAGACAAAGGTGAAAATTTGAAAAAAAAATCTTCTGTGCTCTTTTCCCGAATTGTGTTTTTATCTGGTGCCTTGATTTTGAGATGCTGGTGTGTGAATTATGGTCCAATATAGCTAATAATGGAACGTGCCACACCCGCAAATGTATTGTGCAGATGATTATGCAACTCTCTGCCAGCCAGGAAGCTGCATTGTGGGTGTGATGTTTCTATTTAATTCTGTTTTTCATGCAGTGAGAGCATTCAGATAACTATTCATATTGGTCACTAATCCATAAAAGTTGAGAAATAAAACACTTTTAAAAATTTATATTTCATTTGATTGCATTTCTGAGCTGGATCACCTAAAAAAATCTAAGCAAAATCTGCCATTTTATGTGATTATTCACTGTAATTCGCATTTTTTTATGTTTATTTTGGTCACTTATTGTCCTGAATCTTTTGAAGGACAGAGTTGTGTTGGAACTCACCACATGCATCTTCTCTCCAGTATGGATCCCTTCTTGTCTTTTAATGTCTGATAAATTTGAAAATCGTAGAAACATTTAATTCCCGAATGTTAAAAGTCATTAGAAGGGTGCTCCGTTCGTATACGAATATATTTCCTAACTAAACTACACAAAACTCGACAAATTTTCACTCGGACAATGTGCCATTATCCCTGAGAGGTAAGGGGTCGCAAAAACAGGACCAAGTTAAATACATGGGGGACAATTTGAAACAGTAGACTCTGAAACCGGCCTCTTGTTCTGTAGACGCTAGCACGCACGACTCTGGGGCAGACTCAGGGACAGTGGTGGCCTAGCGGTTAAGGAAGTGGCCCCGTAATCAGAAGGTTGTCGGTTCAAATCCCAATCCACCAAGGTACCACTGAGCAAAGCACCGCCCCCACACACTGCTCCCCGGGCGCCTGTCATGGCCGCCCACTGTTCACTCAGGGTGATGGGTTAAATGCAGAGGACAAATTTCACTGTGTGCACCGTGTGACAATCACTTCACAAAGTCAAGAATATTGGAAGTCGAAAAAATGAGGAAAGACAATCAAGAGGGACACGCAAACTCAGCTCTCCTTAACAAGACTAGAAACGGCCTTTAAGGGACAAAAAGATGAAGGGACAAATTTGGAAAAGAGAGTACGCTGTGAAGCACCATGAACAGGCCATCCAGCATCTTCTACAGCGCGACATGCATCTGCGAGGACATGGAGGACAGACTACGGAGGAGCAACCTGAGAATCTACCGTGCGCCAGAGGGAAGCGAGGGAAAGATGTCGAACTTTTTGTACAAGACTTGCTTAAATCTGCCCTTCAACTACCCCCAGAGGAGAACATTAACATCGAGAGAGCTCACAGAGCACCTACTGCCAGGTATACGCTGCTCTGAGATCCCTGATTCTAAAGTTTCTGGACGACTCCGTCAAAGAGGCTATTCTAAGGAAAGCATGGGAGAAAAGTACAAAGAAGGGCAGATATACCTGGACCACAACTTTTCTCCCGAAGAACATCAGAGTCAGGTGTATTTTTCCTGCACAGCTGAGAGTGGCCCTAGAAGATGGTGAGAAAACCTCTCCGATGGTGTCAGACGCTCCGTACTTGAGAAGATGGGGGTGAGAGGGAGCTGTCCCGACGCGGATGGCACTGCGGGAACGAGAACGTGGCGTGGCCCTCAAACACGCTCATATGCAGGAATGGAATCCTTCTTCACCACAAAGGAGTGAGCTAGTCACCACCCTCTGCCCAGGATTCACCGGGGACTGGATATATCAGGTTTGATATCTGACTGGTCCAGTCCGGTATGTTGAAGCCTACATTGTCCAGTTCATTTTCTTGTTCTATGTTGTTAATGTTCTTCATGTCCTGAGATTGAAAATGGGCCAATTCCTGCTAATATGTAAATTCCTGCACCATGTTGAAAAAGTTCATAATACGAGATGAACAATCTAATTTGTGTTACTTATAATGTTAAAGAGCTGTGTCGCCCCATTAAGAGGGAAAAAGTATTCAACCAATAAAAAAATGTAACTGTGCTATAGCTGTGCTTCAGGAGACCCAACATTCAGAAAAGGAGCATTTGAAGCTGAGGAGGGAATGGGTTGATCAGCAATACAACTCCTCATATCACAATGGGAGGAAGAGGGGTGTCACAATTCTTTGCAATAAATCTATGTATTTTTCTCATGAGAAAAAAATTCTGTGATAAAGAGGAGAGGTATGTGATGGTAGTTGGAGGTTGATGCTGTTCATGTTCTCCCAGCTGGTTCAGGTTTTAAAACCCGAAAGTCTTGGGCTCTTTTAACACTGATGGGGGAGTTAGGCTCGGTAGATGTTTGGCGCAGCTTACATCGCAAGGAGAGAGATTTTACCTTCTTCTCACAGGTTCACTGTACCCACTTAAGGTTGGACATGATCCTGATGTGAGGAGTAGACTCCTTTAGAGCTACTGAATGTAATATAGAAGAAATCACCATCTCAGACCATGCTCCAGTATGTTTGAAATTTAAGATGAGCCCAAATAAAAATTTTAAATACTGGAGAGCCAATGAATCTATATTAAATAAAGAAATAGATAAACAAGAGTTACAAAAAAGCATTATTGACTATTTTGAAGTTAATGATAAGGATGGGGAGTCTCCAGCAGTCTTATGGGAGGGAGCTAAATGTGTCCTAATGTCACAACCTTCTGGCATGACGAGGCAGTTGAACGGAGATAATGACGAGGAAGAAGGACGCGTTCGCACGACGTCACGATACAGGGCTTTAATTGGTGAAGAACAGGAGAGGGGAGACATCCGGTAACATGGTGAATGTGTAACATAACAAAGACCCAATGGAGGACAGACACAAACAGGGCAGCTTTATACATTAGACACAGGTGAAAAAGATTAGGGAACATTACACATGACAAACATGAAACTCTGGTCCAGATCCCAGACGGGAGTAACCCCTTCCAGACCGGATCATGACAGTACCCCCCCTCCTAGGCAGGACACCCGGCGTGCCCACCAAAGCAGTCCACGAAGGAGGGAAGGTAGTCCATACACTGAGTTTTTATGAAGATGAGAAGTCGAGTTGAGTCGAGTAGAATCGATTCGAGACGAGAAGAGAAGAGATGAACAGCAGAGATGAATGGTAAATGAATGAGGACTGGTCCGGTATTTACGATGGACGAGTGGCGGTAGTCCTGCGCAGATGGCTTCAGGCCAGTGTGGTACTGGCACCTCGTCCACCGTCCACAGGCGCCCGCCGCTCACGGTCAATTTCCGGCTCGCCCCACTGAATGGCCGCTCCTCACCTTCAACACCACCAGGCGAGCCGACACACTCACTCATATAATTCTACACAGGTGAACACGATCAGAGAACATTGCACAAGACTAACATGAAACTCCGGGCCGAACTGCTAACCCCTACCCGACCGGATCATGACACCTAAAGGCCAATTTTATTGCAACTTGTTAACCTACAAAGCAGAGGGGCAGCTGAGATTTACAAACCAAAAGTATTACGAATTTGGTAATAGGGCTAGTTGCCTGTTAGCATTTCAGCTGCATAAATCGCAATCAAGCAGAGTGGTGCATAAAATAAAATGCCCAAAATCTGGGGATATGGTGCAGCAGCGGAAGGATATAACAAAGGCATTTGCCAGCTACTATCGGGAATTATATAGGGAAGAGCACTGCCCCAATAAGACGGAAAAGACTGAAGAGCTGCTCAAATCCATTAATCTTAGTAAACTGACCGAGGAGGAAGCTGACCAAATAACAAGCCCAATTACAAAAGGAGAAATAAAAAAAAGCTTAAAAATAACAAATCTCCAGGAGTGGATGGACTTCCTGGATAAAGAGGGCTCTTCTCGTCCCATCAGCCTTCTATGTGTTGATCTAAAAATACTTACGGCCATCATTGCAAACAGATTTCAAAAGAAGATAAGTAAAACCTGACCAGACTGTTTTCATTGCACAGAGACAAGGAACAGCTAATGAGGCGTAAATCTTCAAATAAAAGCACAAAAATGGAACACCCCATCAATGCTTCTCAGCTTAGATGCTGAGAAGTTTTTTGGATCGCTTAAGCACGATTTTCAATACAGGGCCCTTGTTTTCAAAACATTACACACAATTAGCAAAACACTACAGATCCTTTGCATAATTAAACTCTCTTGTAAAAACTATACACTTATGTTTAAAAACCTGTCACGACGGCGAGCTGAGGGGGGAAGGACGCGCAGAGGCGGGACATATTGGGAACAAGGATTTATTAATAAACAATAAAGGATTACAAACAAAACCCGCATGATGGCCAAAAAGGGCAATAAAGGGGATCAACTTAAACTAGCCCGCAGGCGTGTGCCGATTGCCAGAACTCAAAATGCATACGTTCACTCAAAGTTCACAAAATGTTGTCGCTCCCGAAGGGGCGGAAATCCCCGGCTGTTAAAAGAGGTCCTGATTGGCCACACCTGGCAACATCAGCTGTGGCCAATCCTGACAAAACCACACTTTTTTACCATAAGGCACAAGAAAGACACATTTTCCCTGACAACAATGTATTGCATATAAGCGATTTGATTTGCTGCTGTTATGTAGTACAATTGGTCCCAGAATGTAAGTATGAGTGCTGTGTTGTAAGGGCCCATATGGGCATGGCGGTGGAGGACCCCATTCTGATTAATGGCTGCACAGAGTGTTACATTTCCCCCATGTTGCCCTGGAACATTGACTATAGCCCTGTGGCCAATGATCTTCCTTCATGTTCTCGTCAGGTTGAACCCAGCGTAAATTAACTCATGCAGGATCGCCTCTCCATCCATTCATAAAACTACCTGCCATTCCTCTTCCTCTCCTTCCTCCTCCTCCTTCTTGTCCTCCTCCTCATCCTTGTCCTCCTCCTCCTCTTACTCTTTCTCTGACACTTTCCATTGTGCTTGAAGACAGATGAACTCACCTGCTGCTTTTTACACTGCTTACACACCTGACTGGTGTATCTAGAAAAGATAAGATAAGATAAACCTTTATTAGTCCCACAAGTGGGAAATTGCACTTGTCACTGCAGAAAGTGGACAGAAGCATAAGGTAATAGCAGCAAAAACAGACGCAATAGCATCACAAATAAATAAATAATAATAATAATACAAAAGAAGATAAATATGTATCTGTATATATGTACAAATTTACAATTTAAACAGTTAACAATTTAACAGAATGTGCCAAAGTGTGTGTGTTTATCTGTGTATGTGTGGTCAGCTGTGAGGTCTTTGTTATAGAGTCTGACAGCGGTTGGAAGAAAAGACCTTCTGAACCTCTCCTTCCCACATCGTGGTGCTGCAGCCTGCCACTGAAGGAGCTGCTCAGTGCTGTCAGGGTCTCCTGCATGGGGTGGGAGATGTTGTCCACCATTCTCCTGTCACTCACCACCTCCACTGGGTCCAGAGGGCATCCTAGAACTGAGCTGGCCCTCCGGATCAGCCTGTTCAGCCTCTTCCTGTCCCCAGCGGAGATGCTGCTACCTCAGCAGACCACACTGTAAAAGATGGCTGATGCCACTACAGGGTCATAAAAAGTCTTTAGGAGTGGCCCCTGTACTCCAAAAAACCTGAGTCTCCGCAGCAGGTACAGCCTGCTCTGCCCTTTTTTATAAAGTGCATTCGTGTTATGAGTCCAGTCCAGTTTATTGTTCAGGTGAACACCAAGGTACTTGTAGCTCTCCACTGCCTCAATGTCCCTGGATGTCCAGTGGTTGCAGTGGAGGATATTTGTGCCTGCGGAAGTCTACCACCAGCTCTTTGGTTTTTCCAGTGTTGATCTGGAGGTAGTTCTGCTGACACCAGTCCACAAAGTCCCATGTCAGTTCTATGTACTCCCTGTCGTCCCCATCAGTGATGAGTCGTCAGAGAACTTCTGCAGGAAGCAGTTGGTGGAGTTGTGTGAGAAGTCTGCAGTATAGATTGTGAAGAGGAACGGCGCAAGTACCGTTCCCTGCGGAGCCCCCGTACTGCAGACAACTGTGTCTGACACACAGCCCTGAGTTCTCACATACTGTGTTCGGTTAGTGAGGTAGTCCAGGATCCATGTGGCTAGATGAAGGTCCACTCCTGTGTGCTCCAGCTTGTCCCTCAGGATTGTGGGTAAAATGGTGTTGAAAGCACTGGAGAAATCAAAGAACATGATTCTCACAGTGCTCCTAGGGTTCTCCAGGTGAGAGAGGGAACGATGTACGAGGTGGATGATGGCATCATCCACTCCAATTCCAGGCTGGTAAGCAAACTGCGCAGGACCTGACAAGCCTTGAGCTGATTCCATCTGGGCCCGCTGCCTTCCTGGCTTTCATCCTCCTCAGTTCTCTCCTACACTCTAAAAACTGCTGGGTTAAAAACAACCCAATTTGGGTTATTTTGGTAACCCAGCGCTGGGTCAAAAAGGGACCAACCCAACGCTGGGTTATTTTGACCCAACAAGTTGGGTTACACGTTTAACCCAGCATGCTGGGTTGTGATTATTAACCCAACTATTAGTTAAAAATGACTACGCTGCTGGGTTGAATGGAACCCAAAATGGGTCAGAAATTTAATATAGAAACTTGTGATTAAAATTACTAAAATAAAAACAATTATACAGCAATACATATTTCAATAATGGAATTTTATTAATGACAAAACATGTAAAAAATGTGTCCATATGAATTTAAGACTTTTTTTTTTCCATCTCCACCTCAACATTAAGACAATTTTTATGAAAATGTATCAAACTGTAGTCACAGTGTTTCTGGAATAAAGTCAGTAACAATGAATCAGATTGAAGCCAAATTAACTTTAGAAAAACACAATTTGACATGTAAATGTAATGAAAAAAAGTTTTCTTATCATGCATAAACTAAGATATAAGAGTCATCTGTAAGAAACACACAACAAAGCAGGCATTAAGAACATCTATGCAGTAAGGATCAGATTTGGTCAAAATAAACTTGCAACTTTCCTAAAATGTGCCCTCTGTAAAAAAAAATAATAATACAATACTAGACACATCAAGCACAAGAAGAATCAGATACAAAATGAACAACTGCAAGCCTATTTGCTCTAATCACTGCAAAGTAATTGTACAACAATCAGGCATGAAGAGCTGTGCTATAAGCATAATTGGGTCTTACCCTGCTAGCTCATTCTTCAGCTTCTGAACCTTTGGAGGTAGCTCACTTCTACCTTAATTTCACATTGCCTGCTGAATGAAGGTAAACGTGTTTTCAAGCACTTTGGGTGCTGCCGGTGAAGTGCGTAGGTTAAGCCAAACAAGAGGCACATTGCTTGAGGTAGGTTGGTGAGTGCTTCCCTTGCCAGGTTGCCCTCTCGGTTGATGCCCAGTCTTGAGGGGTTGAGTTATGGTATTGCTGGGCTTGCTGAACTGTTGTCCTCATAATAGAGGATTCCCACTGGGATGTCCATGGAGTCTCCATGGACTCTACATAGTGCAAGAAACAAGACAAAAAGAGAATATTCAGGTTAACAGCAATTTGTCTACAATCAACTGTATAGAATTGTCTAATATTATAGATTTTGTAATTCAATGTGATTTTATTTTAGGCACTGTAAACAATCTATTTTGTGTGTTTATATATAGGCGTCTTTCATGTTGTGACAGTAGGTGGTATATTACACAATTTGATATTTGAATGGTACAAATGGAGAAAGGGTTTACTCACTGAACTGCTCTTGAAGAACATAGATCTCCAAGAATTATTGGAAGTCCTCTCAGGACAAGGCATCTAATGGCTGTTGGCTCTGTGCTCTGCAAAGTGGTATAAAACACACTTGAATGTAGAACAAAGGAAATAAATCTTATATCAGTTTATTTGTCCATATAGAGAAATACCACAAGAGAACAGTTTATGTATTGAACTAACCATCAATATCATTATGAGAAGAAAAGAGAAATATCAACCCACCGTTGTGTTGTAGCAGGTCAGCTAATTGCTTTTCTATCCGACCTGTCTTCCTCTTGAAATTTCCATCAAAATTGGACACAACCCATCAAGAACACCAAAGAACTCTTCTTTAAAATTTCTACCAACAATCCTGTTAAACTCCAGGTAAACCTGAAAAATATTAAATATGCTCAGTTTTGATATTCAGGCAGAGTTATTTATAACACAAATAAACCTCTCTGAACATCATGTATGTAAAACAAATAAGAAAAAAAATACATTAAAGGACACATCCACAAACCTGGTTTTCAGTCAAAAAAGCACTGGCCAGCTTTGGATCATCTGGTTGATGTCAGGTTCATCCTTTACAACCTCCTCTCGTCTAAGAACAAACATGATTCCTGATGCAAGCAAGGAAAGGGCTTAGTTCCTTCTTGCATAAGTTCCATATTTTAGCCTGTAACGTTTAAAAAACTGTGCTCTTCTCGCAGATAGTACTTGCATTTCCAAAGCATTTTAAAGTGGCTTTAAACAAAACTAGTAGTGCAAAAAAAAAACTGGCATATGTTGAAAGTGGGTGTTTACTTTTTCAAACCTACATTGAAATAATTTGAATTCTACAAAACTGTATGTAGATAAGTAGAGAGCTACTCTAAAAACACATTGCTGCAAGTATCAAATGCTCACTGTTCCCTTAAGATGACTTCATAATTAAATGCATGTTTCAAACTACAAATGTTCCAGCAGTTTCTAATTTGAATAGAGAAAACAACTCACCTTGTTCATCCACAAAATGGTCCAAACTTGAGGGAAACAGACAAATGTAGACAGAAAGGTGTACTTCTAAAATACAACATTAAACCCCAAAACCCCCTTTCACATTGTATATGCAAAATAAAGCTTACCTATCTCCGCGTGAGTGAGTACACACAAATTGCTGGCCCCAATGCAGTCGCAAGATATTAAGCATTGTTAGCATAGCAAGTGTTAGTTAGCAAGAAAAAAATTCTCCTCTGTCCTTCTACCCGCAGCTTTTGCCTCAGAATTTTTTTTCCGCCCGTCTCCTACCCCCGCGGCTTTCGCTCATAAAATAATTTTTTCGCCCTTCAGAAATTTTTTTTTTTCGCCCCTCAGAAACTAAAGACGGTGCAAAGACAATGGCGGCTTCTCTCGCTGATGTCCCAGGTAGTTGACGTGACGTGCGTGCTCTCTTTCAGGTCCGCGTTCCCAACCCAGCACCACTGGGTTACAGATCGAGACCGATTTTCAACCCAAATTGGGTTAAATCAACCCAACAACAGACTCAACCCAGCATTTGGGTTGAAAAAACAACCCAGCGTTTTTTAGAGTGTAACCTGCATGGTTGAGAGAGACAGGCTGGAGCCGTGTTCTGGATGGGTGCTGGGTGCTGGTTGGGGAGGGGGAGCAGTCAGCGGTGTGAAGTGTAGAGGAGGTGTGAATAGAGGTGGGGCTGGGGGGTGTAGCGGAGGTGTGAATAGAGGTGGGGGTGTCTGCAGCAGGTGTTAAGGGCTGTATCAGAGAGGACAGTTTGGGGGGAGAGTCAGTGGCAGATGAATCAAACCTGTTGAAAAAGTGATTCAGCTCATTTGCCCACCTCACATCCCCCACCGGCAGAGAGTTCTTTTCTTTGTGGCCTGAGATGGTTCTGAGGCCCTTCCAGACGCTGCAGACATTGTTCTGCTGGAGCTGGTTTTCCATCCTCTGCCTGTAGCTGTCCTTTCCATCCCTGATTTTTAATTCCCTCTGCACCCTTTTCAGCTCCTCCTTGTCTCCTGATTTGAAGGCCCTCCTCTTCTGCTTGAGGACGGCCTAAATGTGCGATAAGTCACAATTACGGTTTTCCAACTGGGAAGCATATGAGGTGCTGCAAAGAGGAATGGGCGGAACCGGCAAAGGATCGATGTGCCAAGCTTGTGGTGTCATATTCAATAAGACTTGAGGCTGAAATTGCTGCCAACGGCACATCGACAAAGTACGAAGCAAAGTCTGTAAATACTTATGTCCATGTGGTTTTTAATAAATTTGTTGAAACCTCAAGTAAACCTGTCATGTGGTCATTATGGGGTGTTGTGTCTACAATTCTGAGGAAAAAATGTATTGAATCCAATTGGAATACGTCTGTAACATAAGAAATCGTGTAGAAACAAGAAAATTAGAGAAAAAGTGATGCACGGTGAACACTTTCCGGATGAACGGTAGAATTAAAAAGAAAGGCTTGTTATCTGTCCTGCTGGAGGAGTTTTTAATATAAAATGGTTAAAAGTTCCTGTTACTCGAGCTTTGTTTCTCTCGATTGTGTATTTCCTGGTGGCGTTGGAGCCTACGGTGCGGAGCTGAGAAGGCTTCTCTCCGCTGTGGGTCCTCGGGTGACTTTTCAGAGCTGTAGCTGGTGAGAAGCTCTTATAAATAAAAGTCATGGCGCAGTCTTCACAACGGTACGGTTTATCTCCAGCATGGATCCTTTCGTGTGTTTTGAGGTTGGATGGAAGTCTGCACACCGACAGGACAAAATTTTATAGTAAATAATAACGTACTTATAATAATCATAAGACCTGAAAGCATGTACCTAATAGTATAAAATACCAACAACCTTCAGAAAACAAAGTCGTAACAAATACATTTTTACAAAAATGTGAAAATATATTATAAAAATGCAAAAAAATTTTTTGTAGATTTGTAGAAACAGTGATGTGAATAATGGGGCTACAATAACCCCATTTTTGAAGTGAAGACAGGAAGTAGATCTGCTGCATAATTAGGCCACTTTACGTCGCGCCACCTCACCTTCTAGATGTTGGGCTGGTTGTTAGATATACATTATTAATACCCATTATTATTATTCCCTGTTTTAGAGGGAAAGGTAGACAGTTAGGGGGTTAAGTAGGTGTTCCAGCACCTCACACCTCCAACCCGTACATCTGAACGTTCCACTGGTCTACACACCTTGCACTTTAGAACAATACAGATCCACAACCCATGATGCCTGCATCTCATCTTCTCACTGAACGTAATAACTTTTTATTCCCCTTTTATTCGGTTTTATTTAATTCTATAACTATGCACAGTCGAATCTGGTCATGTTTGGTCCTGTACAGAACCTGCACCAACACCAACACTCCTCCAAATCTTTAAAAGAGCTTCTTCATGATGAAATACACAATTTCACAATTTTATATTATTCACCATCAAACAAACAGAATTGAGGAGCATCATTATTTTAAAGAAGGATAAAATAAAGTATAAAGTCGTCGTTTCCCACAGCGTCAGAAAGCTCCACAGCTGGACTCGAACCCGGTTCAGGATTCACTCCAGTCTGGAATTTCTGTAAAGATTCATTTCAAGCAGGCAGCAGCAGAACGGGGCGTCAGCGGAACTGCACACAGATGTGACGTCACACGCACCTAACGTAACTTTAATAGACTAACCAGTAATCCGTGCTTTATAACTATTAATAAATATTATTTTATTCTCTTTAATTGTAGTTACACACACACACACACACACACACACACACCAGTTCAGTTTCTACCCACCATCATCAAACTACTGAATTCCCAGCACACACACACACACACACACACACACACGCACGCACACACACACACACACACACACCAGTTCAGTTTCTACCCACCATCATCAAACTACTGAATTCCCAGCACACACACACACACACACACACACACACACACACACACTCAGAATCAGAATCGTATTTATTGGCCAAGTAAGTGCAGCACATACAAGGAATTTGATTCCGGTAGACGGTGTCTCTCAAGTACAGAAAAACAACAACAACAATGTGCAAGAATGTGTGTAAGTGTTACTGTACAAGTTGTGGAATATGTTTATACTGTTTATAAATAAATAGGCAATAAACGAAATCCTATAACAAAAAACGAAATCCTCACATACCGGTTCAGTTTCTACCCACCGTCACCAAACTACTGACCTCCCAGCACACACACACACACACACATACACACACACACCCCGGTTCAGTTTCTACCCACCATCATCACGCTGTTACGTGCTGGTTTTTGTGGTGTTTCTGTTCTGAGTTTGCAGGATGTCTGCTGATTGTAAATTGAGTTTCCTGTTCCTGCTGTGAACAGCCAGAATAAAAGGAGCCTCAGTTTCCTTCTTCGGGGCTGCGCTTGCCGCACCATCCACCTCTGCTTTTCGGTGTTTGTTTGGTTTTGTTTGTTGTTATTCGTTATAATTTGCCATTGTTCGCCCCTGATGCCCCCAAACCTCACCTACATCCGCCAGTCTGACTCCTGTCTCCACCAGCCAAGGTGGAGCTTCCACCTTCCCACCTGCTGGATACCCCTGCCACCCACAGGCAGGCAAGAAGCCGTCTTCTGTCTCTGCTGCTCTGCTCTCCTCCTCCACCTGAAACCCAAAGAGCCCTGCAGCTCCTCCACCTGTCCTGCTGTCCTGTTGTCCCAACATAAATAGTGTCTGCCATCGCACTCCCTGGTCCCTCCCTTGACAGCCAGAAGAAACGAAGGACACTTAAGAAACAGAATTTACCCAAAATCCCATAACTCCACTGCACCCTGACTAGGACAGCCTAACTAGGGTGAATTTAACACCGTCTGTGTCTAATAGGGGGACTGTGTGATAAAGTGGACTTAATAATTGACGCTGTGTCTGGGACTTTTGCAGAAGACCAGAGAAAACAGATGTGTTTTCAGCTTAGATATAAACACTGAGTCTGAGTCCAGATGTGGAAACACCAATAAATAAACTGGTTATTAAATGTGAAGAACTGAGTGAAACCATTACTGGTGCATGGTGGTCAAACCCTGACAACCTTGATGAAATATGAAACTTGATAATTCACCTTCATCTACATACTTCACGCCCACCCAGTATGTTTCAGAGTGACTGGGACTTCGGTCAGTGTCCTTGGCCGATTCCGCTGGGATTTTTCTCTTTTCTGTCGCCTGGGGACACAAACACTGTGAGCTAAAATATTCCACCCCTCATTTAATGAAAACTGCAGAATTTAGAAGATTAATAAATCCAAAATTGATATGGGGAATTGCATATTTGCAACTGAGTTAATCCAACTTTTTATTTTGTTTAATAGAGGTTAAAGTCTTCTGAGTAACGGATCTTGGAGATCCAGTGTGGGATAATAGAGGTTAAAGTCCTCTGAGTAAAGGATCTTGGAGATCCAGTGTGGGATAATAGAGGTTAAAGTCCTCTGAGTAAAGGATCTTGGAGATCCAGTGTGGGATAATAGAGGTCAAAGTCCTCTGAGTAAAGGATCTTGGAGATCCAGTGTGGGATAATAGAGGTCAAAGTCCTCTGAGTAAAGGATCTTGGAGATCCAGTGTGGGATAATAGAGGTCAAAGTCCTCTGAGTAAAGGATCTTGGAGATCCAGTGTGGGATAATAGAGGTTAAAGTCCTCTGAGTAAAGGATCTTGGAGATCCAGTGTGGGATAATAGTGGTTAAAGTCTTCTGAGTAAAATGATCTTGAAGATCGAGTGTGAAATAAAAGTGTGAGCCTTCTTTACAAGATAAAAAATCATTCAATCATTAAAGTGTGAGTTATAAGGCAAGAGCACAAAAGGAAAACGTGAAACGGGAAGTATTGTGAGCCATTAGTTATCTGTGAGCTCTCTTAGCAACAGCAGTTGTTTTCGTTGAACAAACTCGAGAAAGCTGTGTGCGTAAAAAAATGGGAAATAAAAGTGGGAAAAGTGACACTCCTATTAGTCCTGAAACTAAGTTAATGATGTGTGTAATCATCTGGTGGACTGGCATGAAAATTACGGTTTTCCTGCGGGTGGGTCTCTTAGTCAAACTCAGCTAAAAAAGCTGAAGGAGGGGCTAGAGGGTAGCAGGCAAAAAATACTGCAGTCAAAGAAAGTTAAAAGTAAAGTAATTCGGAAAATGCTTATAATGGAAGACTGTATTAAAATATAGGAAGCAGAGAGCGACTGAAGAGACAGACAAAACACCCAGAACGCTCTGACCGCGCTGACTGATACTGCACCTGCCTGGTTGTATCCGTCATTACAGGGCGCACAGGTCGACCTGAGTTTGGACTCCACCCCTCCGCCCTACCCCCAACAGCAACCCCCACTGGAACAGCAGCAACTCCCGCTGGAGAAACCGTTACAAGAACAACAGAAACCACCCCAGCATGATGGGGTCACTGCTTCGACTTCAGAGGAAAAAAAACACCACCAGAGCAGCCGCCCCATATTCTCCACCCAAAACCTGGTCTGCCCCGCATCATCTGAACCATCAGCTGCAACTCTCCCCATGATTCAGGTCGCTGGGACAGGGGGGCCTACATTTGTTTACAGACCATGGACAACGGAAGACCTTCTGAACTCTTCTAAGCACCTCCCAAATGCAGATCGGGGGGGTGCAGCCCTGTCCAGAGCCGTGAACGATTTCATCAGAGAATTCACACCGACATCCACCGAAATGGCCCGAGTCCTGCTCAAAGGCACATGACCCCTGCGCAGTATGGCACCATACGAAGCGCTCCTGAAAAATACCTTCATTGATGCCCCCCCCCCCCCTCTCAGTGAAGCAACAAAGACTTCCTGCATCATGTGGCCACGCCAAGCGAGGATCAAAGAAGACAACAAAAACAAAGATTCAACCCACAGGGCACAACTGGCTCTGTTGCAGCATGCTGCTGCCAACTCCACTTCATATCGCGGACCGGATGTGTGCTTCAGGTGTAACCAAAGGGACACGGGGCACGAGACCGCAACAAAAGATGGAGAGGACAGTGGAGACCACGAAGCGAGGAACAACCGAATGTGCGCTTCAACTGCGACCAAAGTGGACATATGTTACGAGAATGTCCCAATGAAGAAAGAGGATGGAGCAGAGGACGTGGTGTTCCCTATGGCGAGAGACGTGGACACAGAGGAGAACACACCCATCATGAACAATCCCAAACAGACTGACGGGTGAAGCGGGGCGGAGCTCCAAACGAAGTCGCGGCTGCAGCCCTGAAGGAGGCTCCAACCAAGGTCATGCACACCCTCACAGACACACTCACACACATTCCAACAAAGGTCCTGGGGACGGTGAAGTGGTTCAACGTACGCAACGGCTACGGTTTCATCAACAGGAATGACACAAAAGAAGACGTTTTTGTACACCAGACTGCCATAAAGAAAAACAACCCAAGAAAATACCTCCGCAGTGTTGGGGGCGGTGAGACTGTGGAGTTTGATGTCGTTGAAGGGGAGAAGGGTGCCGAGGTGGCCAATGTCACCGGCCCAGGGGGGGTCCCAGTCCAGGGCAGCAAATATGCCGCTGACCGGAACCGCTACAGGCGGTACCCACGCCGGAGGAGACCCCCACGCAACTACCAGGATAAGTACCAGAGCGAGGGGCGGAAGAAGAGAGAGAGCCAGGAAATTGTTCCTGAGGGGGACACACAGCCACAGCAGCGCAGAACTTTGTTCCCTGGCAGGCGGCGCTATCCACCGTACTTTGTCCACCGACGCTATGGCCACCGATCCCCATATACGAGCGCACCACGAGGGGAAATGACAGAGGGAACTGAAGGTAGTGACAACCAGGGTGGTCCAGACCAGAGCAAACCAATGAGGCAGAACTACTACAGAGGCTTCAGACCAAGGAGTCCCCCACATCTCAGACTGGTGAGGGAAGGCGAGGAAGACAAAGAGAACCAGGGCGAAGGCAAAGAGAACCAGGAGCCCCACCAGCGGCGCTACAGATGCAACATCAACTACCGCCCAGACCACCGAACCTCAGGATGGCAAAGAGAGCAAGGCAGCCGAAACATCAGCTGAGAAAACGAGGATGAACAGGGCGGGGCTGAGTAAACATCTCTACCATCATCCAATAAAGTCAACAAGAAGAAACTTTAAAGATCTGAGCAATAAGAAACAGATTTGACTTGACAATCATCTAAGCTTGCAACATGCATTTGACCAGATTACTACCAATAGCCTGCAGAATCTATACAGACCTGTTCTTCTCCATTATTTTTATGTGACAGTTAAACATTTTGGGGAAATATATATATAAAACTTGGCCAAAGGAATAACTTGTTGTTACTTACAGAAGCTACTGGTGACACTGCGAAATCTGATTGCATTGTTGAGGATTGTCCCCCACTCCACCCGAACTGAATTTTACGTGTCTTATCCAACTTATGACTCAAGATGGGTGGTAGTAGCCTAGTGGGTAACACACTCGCCTATGAACCAGAAGACCCGGGTTCAAATCCCACTTACTACCATTGTGTCCCTGAGCAAGACTGTCCCTGTAACTACTGACTGTAAGTCGCTCTGGATAAGGGCGTCTGATAAATGCTGTAAATGTAAATGTAAGATAACCTTGATTCTTTTTGCTCTTTTTGGGATCTCCCTTTTCCAGTAGGTTCCCCCTGTTTTTGATGCTGAAGTAGCTCGTAACAATTTTACTTGTTTTGTTAACCCTTCCCCTGGTAATATCTATGTTGGTACTGTGAATGTTCAAAAAGTTCCCCTCCTTCTCTATTTGCGACTTCCCCAAACAGAACCCCAACAAACCCCAGACCACCAGTAACAATGATGTAACTCTTGTTCATAGTGGTCAATCATGCTTTGAATCAAGCTCCTCCTCGAATGAGACCGATGCGGACATATAACTCTATATCTTGATTATATACTTGTTGATTTTCGTTTTAAATTGTTTGTCTATTTAAATTTTTTTTGCCTTTAGTTTTGAGTTTATATTCTTCTGTCAATACAACTGCCTGTGATGAGTTACTGTCATGATCCGGACTGGCAGGGGTTACTCCGGATCCGGAGTTCGGACCGGAGTTTCATGTTCGTACTGTGTAATTGTCCCTGATCGTGTTCACCTGGTGTATATTTATAGAATTGTATAAAACTATCCTGTTCGTGTCTGTTCGCCCTCGGGTCATTGTGCGTGTAGATGTTCCCCTGTCCTGTGATCGTGCGAATGCGTCCTCCTTCATGCCATGTCCAGTCCACCCGTGGCAGTTACCTTAAACCCTTGATGGAGTGGTATACTTTGATGTTTCTGGTTGTATATTACGTTACTTTGTAATTTTGCATTAATTTGCTGTGTATTTTATAATCATTTTTTATCCTTTGAATTTTGTTTTATTATGAAATTATGTACTCCTCACCTTACGTACACATCATATACAATTTGGTGCCTATAGTAGAGATCAATTAATCAACTCAAAAAAAAAAAAAAAAAAAGTGTGGAAGGAAAATTTAGTAGGCCCGGACTCTCCACGTGTTTCACCTTTGGTCATGGAACAGTCAGAAGAAAACAACTGTGTATCTTAGGTCTGACCTTGTTGATGCAAAAGCTTGATGCAAAAGCTGGACATAATCTGATAAAAAAAAAAGGTTCTGTGACGCTGATGGGCACCACAGTCCAAATTGGTGCAAGCTTGGTTTTCGACCTCGTATACCCCAGATGTATAAATGCTTGTGAACTGTAATCAACTGTTCTCTTGTGGGTTCTCTTGTGGTAAAATAAACTTGGATAATCAATTCAGTTGACTTCCTTTATTGCAGCTCCACAGATGGCAGAATTTCCACCGCACAGGAAACAATGAGAATCCAGAACCACAGTAGAACATTGACCAGGTTCTTCTCTGTTACAGCTGTTTTCAAGGTAACAGTGTGTGTGTGTTGGAGGTGGTGATCAGTGTGACTCTTCTGAAGATGATCCTGCAGGTACAGGATGTTATTTTATCTCACACAGGGTCAGTGAGGAGTCCGAAAAAACCCCAAACCCTGGGTAGAGGGGTTCAGTGAATGTGGAGTGGAACGTGTGCAGGTGGGTCAGTTTATCAGAGGAGATGCTGTAGAAGGTCAGAATCCCAGCTGACCAGTCCAGATACACACCTACTCTCTTGGAGCTGGAGGGCGGGGCAGGTATTTTAGTGCTGATACTTTTGTGTCTGACAGAGTATCTGTTTTCATACCAGATCAGAGTCCAGGACTTGTTGTAGTATCCAAGACGACAGTCATTACTGATTCCTCTCCTGCTGATTCCTTTATACGTCACTCCTATATAAACATCTCCACTCCTCTCCACCTCCCAGTAACAGCGTCCAGACACGCCCTCTCTACACAGAACCTGCAGCCAGACATCAAATCTCTCTGGATGATCAGGATACGGCTGCTTCTCTTTCAGACACGTCACCTTCCTGTTCCCCTCAGACAGGAGGAGTTTTCTGTTTGCTGTGTTGGGGTCCAGTGTGAACTTACAGGCATCTGCAGATAAGAACAGAACATTTACATCAGAACAAGCTGTGTGTGTGTGTGTGTGTGTTTCCTGTTTCTAGTTGATATCTTGACACTTTCACTCTGGAGTGACCTCATCATTTACACAGGTGTAGCTCCACCAGCAGCTCTTCAGCTCCACACAACCAGTAGGTTGGAGGAGGAGAAGGAGAATCTTCATCTGTCTGCTACTGGACCATCTGGATTTTTGACCTGTGACCTTTGACCTCCATGCTGCAGTGATGCTGCTGCTCCTTCACTTCTTAACTACAGAGTCAGTAAACCTTCATCAGGAGAAGTCAGTAGGTGGGTGATGGTGATCAGGAGCTTTTATTCATTTCCCATGATGGGAACGCTGGATCCAGTCTGTGCTGTGGACTAAGGTGGGTAACGTCTGTATATTTTTATCTGCTGTAACAAAGATCAAGTTGATTGAGGAGAATCAGGAGCATCTCCAGCTGAAGAGTTCAGATCATGTCTTCATGTTGGTTCTGGACATGAACATGTGACTTGTCTCCAATATCTCCAGTCCAGCAGCGTCACCTCTCAACCAATCACACTTCTTACAACTACCAGCTACAGAGACACACACATCACCTCTCATGCTGCTGAGCTGAAGAACATTTCAATCATCAGAACCAGAAAAGTAGTTCTGACACAAACACATCTTCAAAATCCACTGTGACTTTACCAGAAGACAGAAGAACTTACATTTCTGAGGTCCAGACTTCAACCTGCATTCATCATCATGGTCAACACTGTAGGAAAAGAGGAGATTTTACTAAATAAACTCAGCATGCAGCAGAACCAGTCAGATCCATTCTAGCAGAGCAGAAGAACCCCATCAGCAGCTGTTCAGCTCCTGCAGGATGTGACTGTAGTGAGTGTAGAGCTGCTAATAATGACTCTAGATTGTATGCTGATCCCTCAGAAACTCGGCTAATATGATTCTAACTTGGTCTTTTCTTGCTTGAAGGCCATTTTCTCTGCACTTTGTGAACATCCATCTATAACCAGGCATTTTCCCCGGACCTTGTAACTGGTCCTGGATGAAGTCTGTGTCGTCCTTCCGTCGGAAAATGAGTCCGGCTGATTAGAATCCCGTGTCTATGTGCAAGAGCAGCAACAATTTCACTGTATTACATTCCAAAATGAAAATTAAACTTGATTAGCTGAGTCCTCTCTGACTCCATCTTGAAGTGCATCTTTAGATTTTACAGATTAAAATGAATTTAGAGTAAATTATTTTAATTAACAGCACAGTTCATGGTATTTAGGGTCTCTGTACTCTACCCTTTATTAAGTAACTAACTGTAGATCAGTGAACCAGCACCGTCTTACTAATGTTAATTTGACAAATTTGTTCGAAGAAAATGTATTTAAGAGTGTCAGTGAACATTTGAACATCAGTGAACTTCATCTTCAATTAAAAACAAGGGATGATTACATATCCATATTCATATCTTACTGGAGACCTCTGTCCCTGGAATAAGAGACTTAATATGAACATGTTCCTGGTACATCCCATCGCTTTCAGACAAGGTCTGATAAAATGGTTCAGGAGATGATAGCTGAGAATATTATTTTCCATCAGGCCTTGTAACTATGACAAATCTGGGACATTTTAAACAAGAGACACATGGACAATATCATTAAAAAGATGAATTTGATTGAACGAGTAATGATACTTTACAGCAGCGCCTTTCTTCTCTAATGTTGATGTGAGTAATGTGATGTGGATTCTAACCCTAGTCTGTTATCTTGACCAGCCTTGGTCTTGGTCTTGGTCAGGGACGGAGTTGGACTCATTATCAGCCCTGGAATTAAATGTCTCAGACCGGCCCACTTTACATCACGACCTGTTATTAATAAAATCATGTAATTATAACCGTATATGTTACGTCTACAATAGCGCAGTGTAAACGTCAGTCCCAGATCTTACTTGAGCTTCTCCAGCTTGCAGTGTGGATCCTGCAGTCTGGCAGTAAGCAGCTTCACTCCTGCTTCTCCTGGATGGTTGTAGCTCAGATCCAGCTCTCTCAGGTAGGAGGGGTTTGAACTCAGAGCAGAAGACAGAAACTCACAGCCACGTTCAGAGATGCAGCAGCGTGACAAGCTGGAGGATAATAAACTCACACAATCATGCATTGTTCATGTAAGGAAGTCTTAGTGTTGATTTTCATCAACAAAATTTATGATGAAAATAACCCTTTTTACATGATTATAATGAGACAAGACATAAATGCTGGTCATGTGACAATAACTATAAATAAATATATTCTGTATTATTGCTGACAAATAAAAACTAAATATGGTTTAGAATGTTAAAACTATACTAAAATGTCTCTTCATTTTCACTGACAAAAACTAGATGTCTTGTTTAATAGTGTTATTATATTGTGGTTTGGTTTTGTCTGTTCTACTTGGTACTTGTACTACATCGACTGTGTTAAATACAACCACATTACAAAAAAATCCAATACAATTTTCATTGACTAAAACTAGACAAAAAAATTAATGGATAATTCATGGACTAAAATATGCCTTAGTTGACAAAAATGACTAGACTAAAATGAATATGAACATGACTAAGACTAATAAAAACTAAAATGAGTATATTTGTACCCATCTTGGTCCAGAATAGGTCATTATAGTTGCTTTCAGTGTCAAACGTGGAAAATAAAACCATAAAACTAATACACAACATTCTTCTTCTCTCACCTCAGTGTCTCCAGTGTACAGTGTGGACTCCCCACTCCAGTAGAAAGTGTCTCCACTCCTGAATCCTGCAGGTCGTTGTCACTCAGGTCCAGGTGTCTCAGGTGGGAGGAGCCTGAGTTCAGAACTGAGGCCAGAACTTCACAGCGTTGGAAAGAACACTGCTTTAAACTGAAGATGGATTAATAAAGTTTATTATGTGTCACTGCATTTAAGAACATGTTTTAATCATCGTGCAGAATTCCAAATCATTGGGTTTACACAGTCCTCTGGACAAACAAACACGACTTCAAAATGAAGCCAAAAACACTGGATGAAGAGTTTTTAACTATCCACCCCAAGTTCTCTCATTTCAGCAGCAACAACAAGGGAAAATGTATAAGATGCTGTTGGATAGTTGTAGGACAAGTTTACTCCAGAGACTGTAGGATACTGACCTCATTTGCTCCAGTTTGCAGTCTGGACTGGATAATGCAGAACACAACATCTGCACTTCAAAATCCTGCAGGTGATTGTAACTGAGGTCCAGTTCTCTTAGGTTGGAATTTGATAACTCCAGTGCTGATGATAGATTCTTGAAAGACTCCTCAGTGAAGTTATAGCCAATCAGTCTATTAAAACAATGAGACATTTTGAGCTTATCTTTTCCAGAAGCATTTACATTTACAGTGTTTATCAGACACCCTTATTCAGAGTACCTTACAATCAGTAGTAATGTTATCTAATATTTTACTGTCCCATTTTGCACTACTTCATTATTCATGTCACTAGTTTACCTCTATCTGTCTGTCTTCTTATTGTCTACATGTTTTGTTTGTCTCTAATGTTACACTTTCACTGCCTGTGTCCCCTGTTTGCACTTTATGTAGCCCAGTTGTCTGTTGAAACGTGCACTAAAGATCAGTACATAACTATGTTTAAATGTTACATGTAGCACCAGGTGTGAAGGGGAAAAAAATGCATAGGCCTTGACACTCCATGTGTTTCACCTTTGGTCATGGAATAGTCAGAGGACAGCTGAAGCACAAGGCTAAAATGTTTTCCAAACTTAGTGTGTTATGCTGCGCTCAGGCTGATAAAAGAAAGATTTTGTGACCTTGTTCGGTGCCGTAGTTCTAACCGGTGCAAGGCTGTTTTCATATCTTGCGCCACCTAGAGTGGTATAAATGCTTGTGAACTGTATTCAAGATTTGGGAGTTCTTCTTGCGAGTCCCCCCATGCGCATGTTAAATTAAACTTGGCAATCAAATCAGTTCACCCTCTTTTCATTGCAGTTCCTCAGACGGAAAAATTCCCACCACACAGGTTCCAGAGAAATGTGGTTTCATTTCACTATGTACCGTCTAACATGTTATGAAATTACAGGTACTGTCCCTGGCAGTCCACTTGGCACAGATTCTCTATCCAGCCATGTTTCATCTTCAGTGCTCTTACTGATGGAAGGAGGGTGACCTAGCGGTTAAGGAAGTGAACCCGTAATCAGAAGGTTAGCGGTTCGAATCCCGATCCGCCAAGGTGCCACTGAGCAAAGCAGCGTCCCCACAGGCGCCTGTCATGGTGCCCACTGCTCACTAATGGTGATGGTTATCATCATCTTGACACTGTGTGCTGTGCTGCTGTGTATCACAATGACAATCACTTCACAACAAATGTCCCCAGGTCGTTAATACGGATCAGTCAGTCTGTTCCCATGCGAGTCTGATCTTGCACGGAGCCCCAGGACAAACATCTCTTCTGACCAAGCTGCTTGCCTATTGTAGATTGCACAAGACTGGGAGGAGCCAATCTCGTCCCTGCTGTCCTTAGACAGCTCTCTGCTCACAGCAATGGTGGAAGTTGGAGTCTGACTGTTCGAAGGTGTCGACAACAAGTTCAAACCGGCGCCATTAATACAGGAAACAAGTGAAGGATAGAAGAGCTTCTTAAACAAGAAACAACAGGTCTGTGAAGGACAGAATTCTTGGTTGTTTGTAGGTGTTAAATACTCATTTTCTGCACCTTTATACAAATAATTTCATTAAAAATAGTACAATGTGATTTCCTGGATTTTTTTACATTCTGTCTCTCACAGCGTAAAAGTTGAAGATGAGCTTTACTGTCATCTCAGCTATATACATGTTAGACAGTATATAGTGAAACGAAAGAATGTTTCTCTGGAACCTGGTCCTACCTGGAACATTTGAGCGATTAGACAAAGTTACACACTGATATAAAGTGCACGTGTGCGACACCGACAAACTGGGATACATGAAGTGCAAACGGGACACAGACAGTTCAAGAGTAACAAAAAACATGTAGACAACAATGAGACAGACAGAACTAAACAGGTAAAATGAATAATAAATGTGCAAGTAAAATAGTGCAAATACTGCTGTACAAAATGGAAAAGCGCCTTAATAGATGATATTACAGATAGATAATCATACAATATAACAGAGGTAGTTTGTGTGTGTGTTTGTGTGTGTGTGTGTCAGTCCAGAGTGGAAAGTCCCTGAGTGTTCAGGTGTCTGATGGTCTGTAGGATGAAGCTGTTGCAGAGTCTGGCAGTGAGGGCCCGAACGCTTCGGTACCTTTTCCCGGATGGTAGGAGGGTGAAGAGTGCATGTGAAGGATGTGCAGAGTCCTTCACAAAGCTGGTGTTGGTAAATGTTCGTTATGGAGGGTAGAAAGACTCAGATGATCTTCTCAGCTGTCCTCATTATCTTCTGTAGGGTCTTGTGGTCCTATATGGTTCAGTTCCCAAACCAGGCAGTGATGCAGCTGGTCAGAATATTCTCAATAATTCCTTCATAGAAGTTGGGTGGTGGGAGACGGGCTTTCCTCAGCCTCTGCAGAAAGGTTGGGCTTTCTTGGCTGTTGAGCTGGTGTTGAGATTCCAGGAGAGGTTCTTCTCTAAATGAACACAGAGGAACTTTGTGTTCTTGACGATCTGCACACAAGAACCGTCGATATTCCCTCCATTTTCTTCTGAAGTCAATAATTATTTCTTAAATTTTGTCCACGTTCAGAAACAGATTGTTGACCTTACACCAGATCATCAGTTGTTGCACCTCCTCTCTGTATGCTGACTCATCGTTCTTGCTGATGAGACCCACAATGATCAAGTCATGGTCAAACTTGATGATGTGGTTGTAGCTGTTCATCGCTACACAGTCGTGGGTCAGCAAGGTGAAAAGCATTGGACTGAGCACACGGCCCTGAGGAGCTCCAGTGGTCAGTGTGTTGGTGCTGGAGATGCTGTCCCGATCTGGACACACTGAGGTCTCCAAGATCCAGTTGCAGAGGGGGGAGTTCAGGCCCAGCAAACTCAGCTTCTTGACCAGATGCTGAGGTGATGGTGTTGAATGCTGCGTATGTGTCTATATGGCAGTCCTACGCAGTGGTGGCCTAGCGGTTAAGGAAGCGGCCCTGTAATCAGAAGGTTGCTGAAGGTTCGAATCCCAATCTGCCAAGCTGCCACTGATATGCCACTGAGCAAAGCACCGTCCCCATACACTGCTCCCTGTCATGGCTGCCCACTGCTCACCAAGGGTGATGGTTAAAAGCAGAGGACGCATTTCATTGTGTCAGCCTTGCCATGGTGTTTGGTCTATCATGAAACTGTATTCCACAACCTCACCTTGGTAGCAGAATATGGCTGTTCCTCACCAAGGTTTTAGCCTCGTACAAAACAGTTTCTGTGTCTGTAAATGGCTTTGTTTCAACATATATGTGTGATGATCACAAATACCTGTTTGAGTCAATGACTGATTGATATATAATCCTACAAGTGTCCCCAAAGACGGGTTGTGACAAATAATGATGTGATTAGATTTTTCTTTTGTCTGCTCACTTTGAAGACCCTCCCCACAGTATTTTATCAAGGACTTGAAAGACGAGTTGGTCAACCATGACTGGTTGCTTACATTACATGACTTATTTCAGCTTACCAATTACCTGGTTTGTGACACCTCATCACCCCCCCAAGGAGCGCCCAAACCCCATGCAAGAAACACAGACCCCAGGCCCCCTTCTGGGCGAATAACCCATGCAACTGAGATGAGCCAAGATTGAAGCTACAACTACCGGGAATGTCCTAAGGAGCTTGACCCCAGTGGCCAGCAGGAAATGATGATCATCAGGGTCCCCTTGGAGAGCACGCCTCCACACCATAGCTCTGCCACCCATAGTGTGTCATCAGGTTATCAAGCCCCACACATGGTTACCAGGGGCAAACACTCATCGACTCAATCTGATGGCTGTTCAAGCCTTAGATGGACGCCTGCTAGGCTCGGGTCATCTTGAGTTTAAAAGGACCCTCTGTGCCTGACTACTGACCACAATCATGTGGAGGAGACCCTGTTGTTCTTGGCTACCCATGGCTGCCATAGAACCAGCCAAAACTGAACTAGTGGGATAGGCCTGACTGCACTGACTGCTGCACCCAGACCACATCTTCCCCTCTTCCCGTTCACTGCTGCCCTGCCACCTGAACTCACAGACCTAGTACCAGCAGTATGTCACAAATTAACCTAGTTTTATCACAACTGTGCAAAACCTCTGCATTGTACCGTATATTTACCAGTCTGGTACTCACCGAGCCTTTCTACTGTTCCTCACGGCAATGATCAGTCTTTCACGGCCCTCATCATCAGTGTTGTATTTCTTCAAGTCAAACTCATCCAGAACATCCTCTGATACCAGGATCATGTAGGCCAGGGCTGAGCAGTGGGCAGGTGAGAGTTTATCACCTGATTTCACATACGAATCAATCTCATTGTGCAGTGAAGTGTCTTTCATTTCCAGGAGACACAACAGAAGATTCATGGCTCTTTCGGTGGAGATTCCGACTTTTTTGGTTTTGTTGTAGTGCCTTCTAAAATGTCTTATGACAAAGCCAGTCTCCTCGTTGCTAATCATCTTCTTGATGTGCTGGCTTGTTTTTTGGAGACTCTCTGAGCTATTCTCTGTTTTGGGCAGGAGACCTTGTAAAAGACTCTGGTTGGACTCCAGTGAGATTCCAAGAAGGAAACGGAGGAAAAGATCCAGATGTCCATTTTGACTCTGTACGGATTGGTCCACAGCAGCCTTCAGCAAGTTGGCTAATGAGACTCTCCATGTACGACTGATGAAACACTTTAGCGCCTTCATGTTCCTGCTCACATAGCAGTAAAACACGTACAAAGCAGCAAGGAACTCCTGAACACTCAGATGGACAAAACAGTAGAGTTTTGCTTTGAAGAACTTGGCGTCTTCCTTGAAGATTTCAGTGCACATCCCACAATGCACTGCGGCATCTGTGACATCAATGCCGCACTGCTTCAAGTCTTTTTCTGTAAACAGGATTTTGCCTTCCTGAAGTTGCTCAAACGATAATTTAGCCAACTTTAAAACCATTGCTTTGTTGGACTCCAGGACTTCTTCTCTGTCTTTTTCATTCCTCCCTTCATATTTCTTTTCCTTGTTTTTTGACTGAATGAGCAGGAAGTAGATGAACACTTCAGTCAGAGTTTTGGGCTTCTCCTCTAAGTCATCATGGACCAACATATCCTCAAGTACGGTCACCAAAATGGAGCAGAAGACTGGAATGTGGCACATAATGTACAGACTTCGTGATGTCTTGATGTGTGAGATGATGTTCTCTGCTTGGTCCTCACGGATCCTCTTCTTGAAATATTCTTCTTTCTGTTTGTCAGTGAACCCTCGTATTTCAGTTCTCTGGCTGATGTAATCTTCAGGAACCTGATTGGCCGCTGCTGGTCGGGTGGTTATCCAGATGAATGCAGATGGCAGCAGATTCCCTTGAATGAGGTTTGATAGCAGGATTTCCACACAGGATTCCTGTAGTGCATCACACAGCTTCTCTTTAGATGGCAAATGCAACAGAAGTCTGCTTTCATCCAGACCATCAAGGATAATGACAATCCTGGACTTCTTATACATCACGTCTTGTATCTCTGGAGCTTGCAGATGTTTAAGTTCTGGGTAGCAGTAAATCAGGAGAGTGTGGAAACTGTACCGATCATCTTTTATTAAATTGAGTTCCCTGAAAGGAAGAACAAACATGAAGTCTTTGTCTTGGTTTGCTTCCCCTTCTGCCCAGTCAAGAACAAACCTCTGAACAGACACAGTTTTTCCAATCCCAGCAACACCTTTGGTCATGACAGTTCTGATCGTTTTCCTTTGTCCAGGTAAGGGCTTGAAGATGTCGTTGGACTTGATGACTGTGCTTTGTGTTGGTCTCCTGTCTGTGTTTTCAATCTGCCAAATCTCATGTTCTTTATTCACTCCTTCACTCTCTCCCTCTGTGATGTGCAGTTCTGTATAAATGCTGTCCAGGTGGATCTGAGTTCCTCCCTTCATGGTGACTTCAGAAACGTGTTCAAATTTCCTCTTCATTATTTCTTTATTGGTCATTGTGACATCCTGGAGGATGTCTGTGTCATCTTTCAAAAGAGGAATATGGTTTAATAAAGACCAGTTTTTATTAATGCACATACCGGTGGATTTAGGAATAGAGCATGTTTATGGGCTAATATTTGTGCCAGTAGAATTTGAATTAGAATGAAATTGAAACTGCATTTTTTTATATTTTACATTTTATAGTTTTTTTAATTATTAATTTAATGATTATTATTACAATGTGTCAGTTTCATTTATTTAAATTTTTCAGTTTATTGAGAAGATCGCTGCACATGCGCTGAATAACAGCTCAGAGTACCCACCCTTTTTGGAGTCCCTGGGACGAGTGCTATATAGTGCTCCGACTGGGGACTCCATTGTCCTACTGGGGGACTTCAACGCTCACGTGGGCAATGACAGCATGACCTGGAGGGGCGTGACTGGGAGGAATGTTTTTGGACTTCTGTGCAGTTTGACCATCAGTACACTTGGTCCCAGGGCAGAGTAGGTCGCTGATTAACTTTGTAATTGTATTTTCTGCGCACAGAACGTTTCTTCAAAGTGGCACAAATTTACTTCCATATATTCCTTTTTTTGGGGGGGCGCAGAGTGATGCCAGGGGTGGGGGCGCGTGTGACTCCCTTCTCCCTATGCAGAGAACAAGAGTACTGGTGGGAAAAACAGTAAAGGAGCGTCCACTCAGGACATGATCTAAAATGCGGCAACACCTCAGTGACAATTTGTACTGCTACACCACAGACTGGCCGAACCTTTCGTATGGAAGGTTCCTGCCGCACGTCTACCTGCTGGTTATGTTCCATCAGACCACAACCTTGTTAATGTCTGTATGTGCAGGTTGACCAGGTTCAATGGTAGTTAACATAAGCATGTCCTAATCAAACACAAGCAGCAAGTCTGTACAAATCGCCACAGAGGTGCTGCCACGTTTTAGATCATGTCTCAAGTGGACACTCGTATATACCAGTTTATACCAGTTGATGCGTAACACTGGCTGGCACGTGCATTTCCTGCAGGAAGTTCCACTTCACTGCAAGTTGTAGAGCTGTCGTAAAACATGGAAATGAGCTCACTTGGGAATCTGCGTCCATTGATTTTCCATAAGGACCAGGATTGTGAATTATTAAAACTTAAACTGGATTACATTGTAGGGATGTAAAAACACAGTTTTAATGTCATTGGAGTTCAGATTCATTAGCATGTGTATGTCCTGGTTTTTGTGGTGTGTTTCTGTTCTGTGTTTGTGTTGTGTTTGCAGGATGCCCGGTGATTGAAAATTGAGCCCACGTGTTCCTGCATTGGACAGCCAGAATAAAAGGGGCCTCATGTTCCTTTTTCGTCACAGAAATTGCAGTGCCATCCAATTTTTCTTTTGTTATGGGCTGTACCCCTAGACTGTCTCGTAACAAAACTGGGGGCTCGTCCGGGAGCTGTTTTTTCTTGTGAAGACGCACGTTCAGCATTCTTTGGGAACTCTGGTAAATTAGGCGTCTCTAGCCGGATTTTCATAATTCCTCCATCTGAGCGCATTTGTTGTTGTGTTGGTTTGTGTTTGCGGATTTTATTTGGGTGGTGTTTTGAAGAGCAAACCCGGAGGGAGCTTAGCGGTTTCTCTTCTGACTGACCGCGAACCTTCAATTGGTAAAGCTCTTTGAAGAAGAGAAGGTTTATTTAGTGGGATCGTGTTAGGCAGGCAGATGAGTTCATTCTGAGCTCATCGTACGAACTTCTGTTGCGTTGCACCACAGAGAACTGATAAATAAGCGATTAACAAGGAAGGATAAATAGTTGAAGGAATCACTGTTTAAAGCAGTAGAACGGGGTTTATTGGGCATTAACGTCATTGTGGCGCGGATCGAGGGTCAGGCATCTCTGGAGTCTGCAGCCGGTAGCGTCTCTGAAATTGAATTAAAGATGAGCGAGAACATCAGATGCAATATGAAGCAGCCAAGTGGGGATCTGAACGTGACAGCCGTGCTGTGCGGGAGAAGGAAATCGAAAAGGAGTTGCAAACTTGTAAGTTGGAGACTGGACATTCACGGAATTGTCCTGAACCCACACCTTTGATATCTTGGTTGTGTGCTTTGGGTCATTGTCCTGCTGAAAGACGAACAGTCACCTCAGTTGGAGTTGAAGAGCGCTCTGTCGAGTTCTTGGTCTACTTCTCTAGAAAGAGTCCTGGAAATTTTAACCTTTGAGGCCTGAGATCAATTTTGAGCTTCAATGCAAAGGCTGAGAATACTTATGTACATGTGAGCTCTCATCTTAATTTTTATAAATTGGCCAAAATCTCAAGTAAACTTTTTTCACATTGTCATTATAGGGTGTTGTGTGTAGAATTCATTAAAAATGAATTTATTCCATTCTGCAACATAGGACTTGCTCTGGTTAATTTGGATTCTAATAAAGCGTGTCTATAAAGTATAGAAGACTGCAGTGTTTACTATAAATTTTTAGGTGCACACTGATTGAATTAACCATCATGCATTGCAGGTGAAATTCATCTCAGGCAAATGTATGAAATTATTTAAAAAAACTATAAAACGCACCAGATTATGACCCAGACATATGACCTTGATTATTATTATGTGATTATAAACAAGAAACTTTTATTTCTTATAAAACCCATAATCACATACAGTGCGTCTCAATGGGCTTTGACAGGCCCTACAGTTGACATCCCCCACACTTGACCCTTCTGCACACAAGGAAAAATTCCACAAAAAAAAAACTCTAGGAGAGAGAAATAAAGAAAGGAAGAGACGTTGGGAAGGAGTGACAGAGAGAGGGATGCCCTTCCAGGGTAGAGTGAGCCTGCAAGTGGTATCAGTTCAGGTTGGTGATTGTCCAATAACTTCTGACTTCTAGATGTCACTGCGTTTTTCTCATTCTGGACTTGTCCTGGATTGCTCTCTCCAGCTCAGAGCTGAGACACTCCTTCAAGTGTCCTGGGATCAGCAGATCTATGGCCGCCGCACCGGCCTGTTGTGGTGAAGAAGGAGCTGAGAGTAAAAACCAGTCAGTCTACGCCCCTGGCCATGAACGTTGGGTAATATCCAAAAGAACAAGATCGTGGATACAAGCAACTGAAGTGGTTTCTTCGCAGGGTGGAGATATGAGGAGAGGTTTCCCATTTCATCTCTTCTAGGGGTAGCTGATCTTACCTTTTTGCTGCACTTACTTTTGTTCTATCTACTTATCTTATTAGTCTCTAGTCAACAATAATACAATTTCTTAATTAAATCATAATCAAAAAGTTTGAGAGCAAATACTTTTTTTAAGTTAAACATGCCTGTAATGTCAAAAATGGGTGATTTAATGTACTGTAAGTGAAAGTGAAAGTGATGTGATTGGCATTGTGAAACACTGCAGCACAGCCGCTTCCTTACCCACTAGGCCCCCACTGCCCCCGCGCTCACACACACACACACACACACACACAGTGTGGGGCAGCGGCGGACCCGGATCTCATGGGATAAATGCCATTTCGCTGTGTTGTTGTGTCCTTTCTCTTTCTTGAAGGTCACATGACTTTAGAGAAGAGCAGCAGGCAGTGGGCGGCTGCAGAGCGAGATCATCAGGAATAAAACCAGGAATCCAGCAGTTTCCTGACAGTCAGACAGCAGACCAGAGTCAGACCAGAGTCACAAACGTGCTTCGCGGGAACGCCCCCTTCACAGCTCGATTCACGCTCGGGACGTCCTGTAACATCATTACCAAGAAGGAACAGTTACGTGAGTTACTTCTGCTGGAAGTGGTTAGTTGTGGTTTTGTTGAGTATTTGTATTGTCTCTTCTTTCATGGTGAGTTGTCCTTCTGTGGATTGCGTATCTGTAGTTGTATAAAGCACTTTAGGTTTGGTTGGTTGTCATGTTTCCCAACCCCTAGACGGGGACGTGATAAGAGCACAGCGGAGCTGATCTCTAGACTCACAAGCAACTGACCTGAGAGGAACACTGTGAGAGCGCCCAGCTGTACATCATCAGATGAGCTCTGGTTCTGTTTCCTGAATGTTCCTAAAGTTCTTCATTTAGGGTCAACATTCATAAAATATGTAGTCACAGATATATAAATATTGGATTTAACAAGATATAGTTTCTGTAAATAAATATAGTGTCCTGTATTGGCGTGCACAGTACACACAGTGAAATTTGTCCTCGGCATTTAACCATCACCCTTGGTGAGCAGTGCGCAGCTATGACAGGCACCCAGGGAGCAGTGTGTGGGGATGGTGCTTGTGGCACCTCAATGGCACCTTGGCGGATCGGGATTCATACCGGCAACTTTCTGATTACGAGGCCTCTTCCTTAACCGATTGGCCACCACTGCCCCTGTGTCCTGTGTTGAAAATGTGGGTTTTGTGTGATTTGGAGAAAAATTACAATCTGGTGAAAGTCCTTTAAATGTGAACATTGGCCTCTGTCACTGCAAGACACAGTAACTATCTGTACTTGTTCTGCAGTCATGAACTCTTCTGATCTCGTGGCCATTAAAGCCCTCGGCAGACCCCTGCATCTCAGCGCATTGTACAATGCAAGAAATGACAGCGTCATAGCGTGTAAGTAATTTACACTAGTCAGTGTAACGGAATACATGTACCGGTATCACATATTTAGAATACAAAGTATGAGTAACTGTATTTCGTTACAGTTACTGTTTAAATGAGTGGCATTTAAAGTGATTTGTACCGTTATTGGAAATGCACAAATTGAAATGGAACTATACGGTAGCACCAGCAACCGGTAGCAGCATAAATCGTCAGAACACTGGAAACCCCAACAAAACACGCAATAAGCGGCTCTAATGTGCGCGTCCTGTTAACATCGGTGGACCCGGAGCCAGCACAACAGAGCCAGCAGTGGCCGGGCAGGAATGCATTTCTTACTTGGAAATTCCGACACCACTTCACATTTAAAGAAGAAAGGGACGGGCAAATCTGATCATACAATGCAAACAACCAAGCTGCTCTCAGCGTCAAAAGACTTCACATCCAACCTAGAGAAACATCTGGAAGTCAGTTCTTTTTAAAAAATTGACCTTTTTTGTCCTAATCAGGAAGAGCGTCATTGAATTTTTTTCTTGTGCAAGGCTACTTTTTATTTTAACTAAGTGATGGAATATGTTGATGACCATAACAGTAAATACTTTTCAATGGCATATTTTATGTTTGTCTAATACTCTTCCACTTTTCAGCTTTATAAATAAAGAAATGGTTAAGGCTTTTTTATTATCTGTGATTGCTACATTCATGTAGTTGTAAAAAGCATGACAATATCCAGAGTATTCAGAATACGTTACTCACATTGAGTAACCTAACGGAATACATAACAAACTACATTTTGGAGCATGTATTCTGTAATCTGTAATGGAATACATTTTAAAAGTAACCTTCCCAACACTGACACTAGTAGACCACCACGGAATACACAGTGGCAGAGGCAGGAAATTTTCAGTGGGGTAGCCAGGACGGATCTGTGATCGTTTTGGGGTAGCATCATCCTACAGTGAATGTTCGTTGTGTGCTCAGAGCTTTTAAATTACTTTACTTTATTTTGCAGACGCTTTTATCCTAAGCGACTTACAAGAGGAAGACACCAGCAATTCATTCGATTTCCAGAGATTTTGAGTTAACAAAACTAAGAGCCCTGATAAGGCCGAACTAACAGAGCTATCACCGACTCTGCATTTACTTGGGTGAAAATTCAGGGGGTGCACAGACTGAGGGTGAGTTACAAGAGTTTTCTCTAACATGCCCAAAACGCTATTAAGCATAGAGTCCCCCGCCTGCTTTTGTTTACAATCCCCATGTATCACTGCTGGAGTTCGGGGACGCATTTGCAGGCATGCTTGGAGCAAGGGGACAAGTCGTCGCACGGAGAGTAGACATAGGACGCGCTGGGGAGGAGGACAGGAGGCGTTTAGTCAGGAAGAGGGAGGCCGGAGGTGAGTGGGGACGGGAGTGTAGTCGTGGACGTGCCTCAGCGCGGCGTGGAGGGAACTCGGGCTTCGTGGGGGGTAGCGGGGAGATCGTCTTGTCAAAAGGGGCAGGCAAACTCAGTGTCAATGGCAGGCGAAGGTCGTGGTTTCGATGTAGAATCCGTCAGGAGATCGTCGTAACAAAAGGGACAGGCAAAGCTCGTGGATTCTAGTCAGCTGGGCGTAGGAAAATAAGGCTAGCGTCTCTGGGAATGAATTAAACTCAAAGAGCTCTCACATTTCCGCTTCCGGGTCGCCATCTCTCTGGCTGGTCTGGTGCTCTCTGGTGGGCTGGAGGTCTATTGGTTGTGACACCATGAGACGCAATATCTTCTGACGTCACATCACCACTTCCGCCATGGTCCAACCCTCCATCTAAAAATACCGCATGCTGCCCCAGGCGACCTCCTTTAGCTTTACGCTCCCTTAAAAATTCATCCAAGTGCTCCTGCACCTCACCAGCAGTCCACGAACGAAGAGGTTTGCTTTTGAACAGCAGAGCAAGCTCACGGTTTGGACAATTTTGAATGAACATGACCACAAATTCCATACTCTAATTCTTCATGAACCTCCCTTCACTTCTGAGGGTCTGCTCTGCTACCTCTGCAGCTCAATTTAATCTAATACAATAGTTCAGCGAACCCTCGTTAGGACGTGGTCTGGTGGCATACAAGGCATCCGCCAGAGGTAGGCCTGAGCTATCTGAATTGGCAAAATGGTGTCTCAGAATGTTAAAAACTGATGTAACATCTGTCCATTATTATGCATCCACACCCTGGTAATTTCTCTGGCCTGACCCAGCAGTCTATCGACCACCTCCACGACCATCTCAGAGTTAGACAGGTTCTTTTAACCAAGATAAGTTCTCATTAATTCCTCCATTTCAAAAACAGAGCACTTGTCAGCACCATCCCCCCAAAAAGATGGCGGCGCCTCCGACTTTAGCACCAAATTTAATTCCGATGCATCAATGACAGTCATGCCCACCTGGTCAAGGCCAGATCCAGCATGACTGGATCTATATTTAGATGAACTTGTAACCTTCTTCTTGTCTGACTTCTGTATAGAAACTAGAACCAAGTGAATAAAAAGATTGTATTCATAGTTGGGGGTCCTGGTGAACCAGAGCTGGTCACTTCATTGATTGTAACGTGGAAGCACGTTGTAAGTCGCTCTGGATAAGGGCATCTGGCAAATGTCTTACAGTTTTTCTCGATTGCTAAAACACTATAACCAATCTTTTGAATTAAAATTTCAAAACCATAATGCTATTTTTCAAAAAGTACACCCATTTCCCTGAACTATAAACACTATTCCCCTGCTTTAACACATGAGTCAGATTTGGTGAACTGTTACTGCAAAACTTTACACACAAATCCCTACATTTTTCAGTGCTTACACCATGTGGTCATTTGGAAAGCACGAGTATTCAACAATGTTAACTTAAATCAGCACAGCTTGAGCTCAAGTAGCACACAATTAACCAAGTGGAAACACTAGGAGTCAAAATTTATCACACACCAATCAGAAACTTTGATGGGTAGATAAAAGGGCCAAAGTCAGCTCATTCAGGTTTGAAACAATGGATCCAAAGAGATGCAAAGGAGGAGGACGTGGTGGAGGAGGAAGAGGAGCAGAAGTAGGTCTAGGACACCAGGGAGGTCGAAGAGTTGACCATGTCCTTGTCCATGGTATGACTATGAGGGAGGCTGGGCAACGAGTACAGCCAAATTTGAGTCGCTTCACTGTTGCCTCCATCATCAGAACCTTCAGGGAGGAAAACATGTAGGTGTACTTGCAGTAAGACTGCTCTGTACAGTAACTTTTGAGTTACTAAACTCAAGTTTCTTGAGTTTCAGCATGTTTCCATTTATTTCCTGTAAAAAGGATGTGTGACAGTCACAGTAATGAGTGCTTCTATTTTTGTAGGACACAGAGACGACCACCTGGTGGAGGCAGGTTAAGGCTTTTGTCAGAGGAGCAAGAGAGGGAACTTGTGAACATGGTCATTGCCAATAATGTAATCCGCCTGCGAGAGATTCAAAGGAGAGTGATTGAGGATGATCAACATTTTCGAGGGATAAATGCCATCAGCCTCTCCACAATTGACCGCAACCCCCGAAAGAACCAACTCCGAATGAAACAGGCATACTGCATCCCTTTTGAACGAAACTCTGACAGTGAAAAACCAATGAGCGGAAAATGTTCAGGTATGAGTTTTGGTATTGTATGAAGTATTGTTCCATCACAGCATGGCAGTTTATGCTCTTGAACTGTGCAATGCAAGAGGATTTTACCCCCGCTGCCTGGCTAGGGCCAATATAGCCTGTGATGTGGATGAGATTCTCTGGCCTGACCCAGACCAAAGACAGGATGCTGAGGTGGAATAATGTTTTTGGTGTGTGTTGTACTGTACAAATAATAAAAATGTGCCACTATATATACACAATGTGCAACATAACTAGCCAGTTTTGGAAATATTGTTTTTAATTTATTGCACCAATGTGTAAGACTATGTTGTAGTGTGTGTTTTTGAGGCCTTGTGTGTGATGTCTGTGGGCAAAGTTTGGTTTTTCAGCAAGAGTGAATGGTTTTGAGTGTAGAGCTTCATTCTGACCTGAAAATACGATGTTTGGGAAATTGGGTGAGACGTTATGGATTTGTTTACTGTTTCGAGAATACGAGGCATAGTTTCAAGAAATGAGTTTAAGCAATCGAGAAAAAATGTAAGACAAGTACCCCTTCTGGCACTAGAAACCTCTGTGACTTTACCACTCGCATCCATTCCCCACAAATAAAAATAGATAAATAAAATAACTAAAGGTAGATACTATCCATTTATATGGGCAGATGACCCACACCAGTTCTCAAGATGAACTGCGGTTCGGCGTCGCGAAGCACATCCAGCGCTCCTCCGGTGGTCTGCAATTGGCCCACCAGTTGATCTGGGTCACGGCACCAGTTTGTGCCAGTTCTTCAGCGTTGTTGCATTTTTATTTTGCTCCTCAAACAGTAAATGATGAGATGACACCGAGAGATTGCTTAACCATGATTATTTTTCTGCACAAAAAGCAAAGTCGGAACATCACATCTCCCTCCTTCCTGCGCCTCTCTGTACAATATACAGCATTATTAGAACATGCACACACAGTAATATTCTTAATATGCACATCATTTATAATAAAAAGTAACATCCTGTGCACCAACCCCACGTACCTCCTACAGCCCACGGCATGTGTTCAAGAGAACAGAACCAGGTCCTCGACCCACTACCCCAAGGGCACGGCTGCTTCCATGCAATTTTTGGGGGGTAATCAGAGGTTTATAACTCATATAACTTTTTACAATAATAATAAATTTAACAAACAGAAAATACAGAAACACATTTGATATAACCAGAAACACCAACACCCTTAGATATTCCACAATTAATTATTAATACCCAGTTTGTCACTATAATTCCCTCTCACCCACACCAGAATACAGGTAACCAAAATAAGAAAATAGAAGAATAAAGGTGTGGATTAACGTTTGTGCATCATGCATTGAGATGATGTTTCTTATTTTTGCAATTTCTAAGGTGAAAGAATGCTGTTCTAGTGACATTATCTACATGCGAATCGAATAAGAGACCTGCATCAATGAGGACACCTAGATCCTTTACTTCAGTACTTGGTGAGATAGAAAGTCTATCCAGAGTTATGATGTAGTGGGGCAGCTTATGTCTGGCTGCTTGAGGCCCAAGTATAAGAGCTTCTATCTTATCAGAAGAACGTTGGTGAGCATCCACTGTGTCAGGATTGCCTGCAGCTGGGCTCCACACCTGACTCAAATCCTGACGCCTCATAAATGCCGGAAGTTTCCGCCCCTTCTAGGTCTCCGGCATTCTGTCACGTCTACGGGCTTACGGGGGAAGGAAGCGCAGAGGTTTGGCATGTTGTGAAGGGGGTTTTATTAACAAATAAACAATTATTACAAATAAACAGCGGCGCGATGGCCAAAAACAATTTAACTACAATAACGAACATAAACTTGCCCGCAGGCGTGTGGCGATTGCCAGAACTGAAAACACATACATTCACCCACTGAAGTCAAGTTCATGTCTGAGTTCACGAAAATGCCGGAGACCTAGAAGGGGCGGAAACTTCTGGCATTTATGGGGCGTCAGGATTGGAGTCAGGTGTGGAGCCCAGCTGCAGGCAATCCTGACACACTGTCTAATGTCCTTCAGTCAATTCTCTAATCTGTTCAGCTGCTGCCTCTTATCTGGCATTGCTGACAGATACAACTGTGTGTTGTAATGAAAATAGCACAGGACCTAGGACAGAACCTTGTGGAAACATAGTGTTAGACTGAAGATGTTCCTGCAGGTACAGGAGGTTATTTTATCTCACACAGGGTCACTGAAGAGTTATAACTTAAAACCCCAAACCCTGGGTAGAGGGGTTCAGTGAATGTGGAGTGGAACGTGTGCAGGTGGGTCAGTTTATCAGAGGAGACGCTGTAGAAGGTCAGAGTCCCGGCCGACCAGTCCAGATACACACCTACTCTGTTGGAGCTGGAGGGCGTGGCAGGTATGGCAGTGGTGATTTTATTGTGACTGACACAGTAACTGTTATTAAACCAGAACAGAATCCAGGACTTGTTATTGTCTCCAAGACAACGGGCACTCCTGAGTCCTGTCCTGCTGATTCCTTTATACGTCGCTCCTATATAAACCAGACCTTCACTCCTCTCCACCTCCCAGTAACAGCGTCCAGACACGCCCTCTCTACACAGAACCTGCTCACAGCCCTCAAATCTCTCTGGATGATACGGCTGCTTCTCTCCCACAAGCATCACCTTCCTGTTCCCCTCAGACAGGAGGAGATCTCTGTTTGCTGTGTTGGGGTCCAGTGTGAACTTACAGGCATCTGCAGATAAGAACAGAACATTAACATCAGAACAAGCTGTGTGTGTGTGTGTGTGTGTGTGTGTGTTTCCTGTTTCTAGTTGATATCTTGACACTTTTACTCTGGAGTGACCTCATCATTTACACAGGTGTAGCTCCACCAGCAGCTCTTCAGCTCCACACAACCAGTAGGTTGGAGGAGGAGAAGGAGAACCTTCATCTGTCTGTTACTGGACCATCTGGATTTATATGTTGTGACCTGTGACCTTGACCTCCATGCTGCAGTGATGCTGCTGCTCCTTCACTTCTTAACTACAGAGTCAGTAAACCTTCATCAGGAGAAGTCAGTAGGTGGGTGATGGTGATCAGGAGCTTTTATTCATTTCCCATGATGGGAACGCTGGATCCAGTCTGTGCTGTGGACTAAGGTGGGTAACGTCTGTATATTTTTATCTGCTGTAATAAAGATCAGGACGATTAAGGAGAATCAGGAGCATCTCCAGTTTTACTATTCGCTGAAGAGTTCAGATCATGTCTTCATGTGACTTTTCTCCAGTATCTCCAGTCCAGCAGCGTCACCTCTCAACCAATCACACTTCTTACAACTACCAGCTACAGAGACACACACATCACCTCTCATGCTGCTGAGCTGAAGAACATTTCAATCATCAGAACCAGAAAAGTAGTTCTGACACAAACACATCTTCAAAATCCACTGTGACTTTACCAGAAGACAGAAGAACTTACATTTCTGAGGTCCAGACTTCAACCTGCATTCACCATCATGGTCAACACTGTAGGAAAAGAGGAGATTTTACTAAATAAACTCAGACATGCAGCAGAACCAGTCAGATCCATTCTAGCAGAGCTGAAGAACCCCATCAGCAGCTGTTCAGCTCCTGCAGGATTTGACTGTAGTGAGTCAGAAACTCGGCTAATATGATTCTAACTTGGTCTTTTCTTGCTTGAAGGCCATTTTCTCTGCACTTTGTGAACATCCATCTATAACCAGGCATTTTCCCCGGACCTTGTAACTGGTCCTGGATGAAGTCTGTGTCGTCCTTCCGTCAGAAAATGAGTCCGGCTGATTAGAATCCCGTGTCTATGTGCAAGAGCAGCAATAATTTCACTGTATTACATTCCAAAATGAAAATTAAACTTGATTAGCTGAGTCCTCTCTGACTCCATCTTGAAGTGCATCTTTAGATTTTACAGATTAAAATGAATTTAGAGTAAATTATTTTAATTAACAGCACAGTTCATGGTATTTAGGGTCTCTGTACTCTACCCTTTATTAAGTAACTAACTGTAGATCAGTGAACCAGCACCGTCTTACTAATGTTAATTTGACAAATTTGTTCGAAGAAAATGTATTTAAGAGTGTCAGTGAACATTTGAACATCAGTGAACTTCATCTTCAATTAAAAACAAGGGATGATTACATATCCATATTCATATCTTACTGGAGACCTCTGTACCTGGAATAAGAGACTTAATATGAACATGTTCCTGGTACATCCCATCTCTTTCAGACAAGGTCTGATAAAATGGTTCAGGAGATGATAGCTGAGAATATTATTTTCCATCAGGCCTTGTAACCTTGATAAATCTGGGACATTTTAAACAAGAGACATATGGACAATATCATTAAAAAGATGAATTTGATTGAACGAGTAATGATACTTTACAGCAGCGCCTTTCTTCTCTAATGTTGATGTGAGTAATGTGATGTGGATTCTAACCCTAGTCTGTTATCTCCACCAGCCTTGGTCTTGGTCTTGGTCAGGGACGGAGTTGGACTCATTTTCAGCCCTGGAATTAAATGTCTCAGACCGGCCCACTTTACATCACGACCTGTTATTAATAAAATCATGTAATTATAACTGTATATGTTACGTCTACAATAGCGCCCTGTTTTGTAAAGCCGTGTAATTCAGTGTATTTTTATAAAATATTTCATATTCAGTGCAAGTAAGGGTCACTTCACCAACGTGAGATACATCTCCAACATAATTCTGTTCAACAATATCAGAATATTTATTCTGTTCAAATAAGTATTCACAGATATCCAACTTAATAAATAAAAATAGGAAATAAAAATTAATTAATTAATAAAAAGTGCACCTCTGCTGTAACATTCGTGCCACCTCTGCCACGCCCCCAGCAGTCGACCTCTCCCGTGTATTAGTGTGTGTTCTTCTGGGGCTCACTAGCACCCTGTTATTCCCACCTGTTCTTCATCACAGGTAAGTGGTGGTAATCATGGGTGCTTAGCGGGGTAATGACTTCTGATCGGTGATTGGTTAGTTTAGTGGTAATGGGTCTGTCCAATCCTCTTTATAACCAGCCAGTCCCTTTAGTTCTGCGTTCGGTCTCCCTCACACAACCAGAGATCATCGCTGTACCGCATGCTGTCCTTAAACGGCAGTGACTGTGAACCCCACAGAAGGACTGGAACTCAACTCTCCCCTCTAGTCTCACTACAGCTCCGCCACGCCGGTTCAAAGCCTGGGCAAGACAAGGGCGATCTTTGGCTCTCGCTGAGGGCTTCGCTGAAGATCCCGCGTGGCACTTCACGCAAGGACATTTCAGTTCTTTCATTTTGTTTTTGAGTTCAAATAAAATACGCATTGTTATTTCTTCAACCTGCGTCCTCCATTTTTCACCTGAGCTAGAGGGGAACGTGACATCTGCTAGGAAACAGTTCAATACAACTCAGAATTCACAAATATGAGAAGATGAGTTAAAGGGCAAATCTCCACCAACCTCTTTACAATATCAGAACGTATCAAGTAGCAAGAAAATTAGTGTTAGAATTGTAAAAAATTGCTCTGTTCTTTGCAGGTTTGTTATTGACAGTATAACATAACTTTCCATCGTCCTCCCCCCTAAAACATGAATAACCGCCTGAGCAGCGCACTGGTCTCTGCGACTTGGTTTATTACAGGATCATTGTCCAAAGACATGAGAATTTCTGTCTCAGTGCACAGTACAAGACAACATATGTGGCGTCGCATCATACTATTGTTTAAATGATAGAACGTTGTTATATGCCACACGCCACACGATTCACCCACTTGATAATGAACTAACACACACACACACAATCACACACACACACACACACACAGTGTAAACATCAGTCCCAGATCTTACTTGAGCTTCTCCAGCTTGCAGTGTGGATCTTGCAGTCTGGCAGTAAGCAGCTTCACTCCTGCTTCTCCTGGATGGTTGTAGCTCAGATCCAGCTCTCTCAGGTAGGAGGGGTTTGAACTCAGAGCAGAAGACAGAAACTCACAGCCACGTTCAGAGATGCAGCAGTGTGACAAGCTGTGGTGGTGGAGGGAGGAACAGAGCTGAGTTACTCCACTTCTCCAGTAATGATTCAGGTCCAGAAGGTGCAAAATGTCCTAACATGACACAGTCTGCACTGGTGAGAGTTTACTGGTCCATATGACTGGTAGAAAACTGACCTTAGTGTCTCCAGTTTACAGTGTGGACTCCTCACTCCAGTAGAAAGTGTCTCCACTCCTGAATCCTGCAGGTCGTTCTCACTCAGGTCCAGGTGTGTCAGGTGGGAGGAGCCTGAGCTCAGAACTGAGGCCAGAACTTCACAGTGTTGGACTGTTAGAGAGCAGAACCTCATCCTGTAGAGGAAAATCAGAATCATCTTATTCAGAACTAGAAAATAAAATGTTCAGATTATTATTCAGATCCTCATCAGCATGAAGTAACTGCAGTAAAACTGACCGCAGTGTCTCCAGTTTACAGTGAGGACTCTTCAGTACAGAGAAGATCATCTTCACTCCTGACTCCTGCAGGTCACTGTTACTCAGGTCCAGATCTATCAGGGTGGAGTTTACTGACTGGAGGACTGAAGCTACAACTTCACAGCTTTTCTCTGTTAGTTCACATCCATCAAGTCTGTAAAGAGAGGAGGGTAGAAGGTGAGTGATGTTGGGTGTGTTGGTCAGGAGGTGAACTCACTACTGTTTCATGTCTGATGGTTCATTCCCTGCAGACCATGTCCACCACACATGAAGGTCACATTCTGTTTGAATTCTAGAATCCAGAATCTCACCTCAGGGTCTGTTTACCAGGCAGTTTAGTAAAATTCAGCTTTTCTCCTCGTTTCTCCACATCACCACTTTCCAGCTCCACATTCCTCACTGCTGATTGATGAAGTGCAGCCAGAACTTCACAGAAAGTCTCGACTGTCAGATCACAGCCAACGAGTCTAAATCAGCAGAGAAGAGAAATATCATCCTAACATCTCCACATATTCACATCATTAAAATATAACAGCAGAAATGAGTTCTTTTCTACACTTAACCTTCACCTTTGGGTCTGCAGGTTTAATAAAGCGTCTTCTAGGATATGGAACATCTGCATGACATGAGCGGTATGTTAACCTGGTAGCTGATGTCAGCAGATGTGTTTAGGGTGTGTTGGGGACAGTGACTGTTCTGTCTGCAGCAATCTGGACTTTTATTTTGATATAATATCAGCTCACCTGGATATAAAAACAGAAGACAGTCGGTGTTCTTGATGTGCAGCTAAAACTGCAGTAAAACTGACCTCAGCGACTCCAGTTTACAGTGAGGACTCTTCAGTCCAGAGAAGATCATCTTCACTCCTGACTCCTGCAGGTCACTCACGTCCAGATCTATCAGGGTGGAGTTTACTGACTGGAGGACTGAAGATACAACTTCACAGGACGAATCTGTGAGTTTACAGCCAGAGAGTCTGAAAAGCAAAAAGAAGGTTTAATTTTAAAGAAGCTTCTTATTGATCAACCAATAATCAATTAATAATGAATATTGATATAATCTATAAATGATGTTCCTGAATATGAAACATCCAGGATATTCAGCTGATTCTCACTCACACAGCCTTTCTGCAGCACCTCACAGCTGGGATCAGTCTCCTCCGACCCTCATCTGATGTTCTGTAGCTCTTCAGGTCCAACACATCCAGCACCTGTACCTGTCCTGATATCTGCAGCATGTAGGCCAGAGCTGAGCAGTGTGCAAGAGAGAGATGTTCCTTCTGTCTCTCACCCTGATCTTTCTTCAGGAAAGCCTGGATGTCATCCTGAACTGAGCTGTCCTTCATTTCTATCAGGCAGTGGAACAAGTTGATGCATCTATCAGGTGAGATGTTCTTCTTCTGCACCACTTTAAGATTTTGGATGGTTCTCTTGATGCTCTCTGAGCTGCTCTCGGTGTGGCTCAGCAGGCCTTGCAGGAGTTTCTGGTTGGACTCCAGTGAGATGCCATGGAGGAAGCGGACAAAAAGGTCTAAGTGTCCATTTCTGCTCTGCAGGGCTTCATTCACTGCAGCCTTCAGCAGCTCATCCAGAGAACCAGATGCAGGTTCTGATCTGTTATTTTCTTTGAAGAACAGTTTCAGTACCTTCATGTTCTTCATCATAAATGAGTAAAAGATAAAGAAGGCAGCGAGAAACTCCTGGATGCTCAGATGCACAAAGCAGTAGACCTTCTTCTGAGAAAACAAAGCCTCTTCCTTAAAGATCTCAGTGCACATGCCAGAGTAGACAGAAGCTTCATCAGGATCAATGCCGCACTCTTTCAGGTCCTCCTCATAGAACATGAGGTTGCCCTTCTGCAGGTGTTTATATGCCAGTTTAGATAATTTTATGATCACATCTTTATGTGACTCCAGGAGTCTCCTTCTGTCCATCTCACTCCTCTCATCATACTTCTGGTTCTTCATGTTGGTCTGGATGATCAGGAAGTGGATGAACATCTCAGTCAGCGTTCTGGGGATTTCTTGACTCTCGTCCTGGAGCAGAAGTTCCTGAAGAACAGTGGCTGAGATCCAGCAGAAGACGGGGATGTGACACATGATGTAGAGGCTCCTTGATGTCTTGATGTGGGAGATGATTCTGTCGGCTTGAGTCTCGTCACTGATCCTCTTCCTGAAGTACTCCTCCTTCTGAGGGTCATTAAAGCCTCGTACTTCTGTTATCTGGCTGACATACTGAGCAGGGATCTGATTGGCTGCTGCTGGGCGTGAGGTGATCCATATGAGAGCAGAGGGGAGGAGATTCCCCTCAATCAGGTTTGTTAGCAGAGAGTCCAGTGATGCTGTCTGTGTGACGAGGCTCAACTTCTCATTCTTCTGGAAATTCAGAGGAAGTCGACTTTCATCCAAGCCATCAAAGATGAACACCACCTTCCAGGAAACGTACTCCCTTTTCTCCACGCCTTTCAGCTCAGGGTGGAAGTCCAGCAGAAGACCATCAAGACTGTACTGGGAGTCTAGAAGTAAATTCAGCTCTCGGAACGGAAGAACAAACATGAAATCTACGTCCTGGTTGGCATTTCCCTCTGTCCAGTCAAGAAGGAACTTCTGCACAGAGACGGTTTTTCCCATGCCAGCGATGCCCTTGGTCAGCACACTTCTGATGGGTCTCTCTCTCCCAGGTAAAGCTTTGAAGATGTCGTTGCAGTTGATGGCCGTGTCTTCTTCTGTTGGGGTCCTGGACGTCGTCTCTATCTGCCAAACCTCATGTTCACTGTTCACCCCTTCACTCTCTCCCTCTGTGATGTAGAGTTCAGTGTAGATCCTGTTCAGGAGGGTCTGGGCTCCTGGCTTCACGATGCCCTCACATATGCGCTCCACCTTCTTCTTCAGACTGGCTTTATGACCCCGGAGAACATGGTGCGGGACAGCTGCAGGTTCAGAGAAAGAGTTTAAATAGTTAAAATAAAGTTACATGACGTCTTTTAGTACAGATCATGTTTCAGTCCTATATATCACTCTATATATCACTCTATATCTCTCTATATATCACTCTCACTCTCTCTCTCTCTCTCTCTCAAATCACGTTCATTTTCATAATCAGTAAGATTTGGCAAGTAGACAAGACAACTTTATTTTTTTAGTATCATACGATTGAAAAAACTGAAGTTTGATAAAAGCAGGAGAAGAGTTTTTATCCTCCGTTTAAAACCTGCTACAGTTGGACCAGATCTGATATTAATACACAGTTGATTTCAGCTTCTGGCAGCATAGTGGCAAGACGCCATTTCACCGTGTTTAGTTTCACCACCAACTGGCCTGATCCTGCAGATCTGAGGGACCAATCAGGATTATAATCATCATATCGTATCAGAAATGTAACTCGGGCCCAACCAGTTTATGGTTTAAAATCTATTGTACTAAACAGGAAGCCAATGCAGGGAGCTGAGAAGTGCCGTGACCAGAACTCTGGCAGCTACATTTGAATGAGCTGGAGTCTAATGGACGATGGGAATCCCAGTGAAAAACCCTCTACCAAGGCCAGTGTTTTACCTCCTTCCATGTGACACAAACCACGTTCTTAGGCTTCAGCCTCAGCCCTCAGGGGTTGACAACCTCAGTCACCAACTGGCCTACCCTGTCCACCATATGCCAGTTGCAGCAAACCCCCTGCTTTGTCCCAACAGTCCATGGTCCAACTTTACACAAGTTCCTCGACCTCCTGGGGCTAACCACTCTCTTCTGATTGGCTACCAGTGAGGTCAATTTCTCCACGGTGCATTTACATTTAAAGCATTTACCACATGCCCTTATCCAGAGCGACTTACAATCAGTTGTTACAGGGACAGTCCCCCCCTGGAGACAGTCAGGGTTAAGTGTCCTGCTCAGGGACACAATGGTAGTAAGTGGGGTTTGAACCTGGGTCTTCTGGTTCATAGGCGAGTGTGTTACCTGCTAGGCTACTACCACCCTTCTACCACCACAGTGCCTTCTAGGCACTAAACTAATTTATTAAGGCTTTCATCTACATTTGGAGACCTGGAGACGGCCTCCATAAACACAGAACTGTATTTTCATGAATGTAAATAGTATAAAATATACAATAGAAATCTACATTTTATTTGATTACTTTAATCTCCTTTAACCAGTATGGCTGAAATGTGTCCTGTGGTCCTGAAAGAACATAAAATCTACATCTTACCATCTTCTTCTCTACTGTCTGGAGGACATGAGGCTGTGGTTGGGTGTGGAACCAGTTCTGTTCTGCATCTCTTTCCACACTGGGGACACCCATAATCTCCTGGTGTTCCAGACTGGTCCCAGTTACTGCAGATACATGGTCTACAGAACCTGTGTGCACAGCTGATAGAGACTGGGTCCCTCAGTACCTCCTTAAACAGTCCACACCTGGACTGGTCCTGGGTCAGGCTGTACAGAGACAGGAATCCAGATCAACCAGCTACAGATCTACAGTCATCATATTTATACTAGAAATGAAGTACAAATTACTCCTCAGATCTGGACTCACTGGATCAAAACATCCTGACTTCAGATCATTTTAGAACAGATTTATCTCAACCTGCGACACTTTACATTTAAATTTTACTTCTAAATAAATTCAGCTCACCTGGGCTCAAAGTTCTCTGGTTCCATGCTAAAAGCAGGAGGGAGAACCATGGAGTTGTCGCTCTTCATGGACACACGGCTGAACGGTGGAAATGGTGATCTGTGTCTCTTTATACTGGAAACATGAAAAGAGACGTAAAGATCTGATCATCTCAGTAAGTACAGCAGCAGGTCTGCAGCACGACTCTAGTAAAATCTAAACTGGTGCACTGTTCACATGTATAATTAGTGACATGATCAGCTTCTACTGGATCTTTTCATGCTTCATCTTCTTCTTTAATTCACCACAATTACAAGTGAGAGAATCACAGAGACACTTTACATTTAAATTTTACTTGTAAATAAATTCAGCTCACCTGGGGTCAAAGTTCTCTGGTTCCATGCTAAAAGCAGGAGGGAGAACCATGGAGTTGTCGCTCTTCATGGACACACGGCTGAACGGTGGAAATGGTGATCTGTGTCTCTTTATACTGGAAACATGAAAAGAAACGTAAAGATCTGATCATCTCAGTACAGCAGCAGGTCTACAGGTCTGCAGCACGACTCTAGTAAAATCTAAACTGGTGCACTGTTCACATGTATAATTAGTGACATGATCAGCTTCTACTGGATCTATTCATGCTTCATCTTCTTCTATAATTCACCACAATTACAAGTGAGAGAATCACACAAGAAAATCTGACAGTGGCAAAAACCATATTATTACTTATGGGTACAGTTTTCAGCTTTAAAAGTCTTTTCAGCAGCAAATCTGAGGACTTCTGGGAACCTCCTGACCTGGGCTGCAGTGACCCATCACTGATATCAGCCTGGTGGCTGCTGGAGCCAGATCTCTTCATGGTCCCACAGCTGGACACTGAGACGCTGCTCTGTGTGTCTGTTGAGGCTTTCAGATGGATTCAGTGAATGTAGAGGTGAGTTCAGAGGTCAGGGGTCACTAAGAGGAAAGAGGCAACAGTTTCAGCAAAAAAAATGTTTTTAATGTTTTTTAAATACTACAGCATTTATCGGACGTCCTTATCCAGTAGTTATGGGGACAGTCCCCTCCTGGAGACACTCAGGGTTTAGTGTCCTGCTCAGGGACACGATGGTAGTAAGTGGGGTTTGAACCTGGGTGTTCTGGTTCATAGTAAGTAGTTACAGGGACAGTCCCCCCCTGGAGACACTCAGGGTTAAGTGTCCTGCTCAGGGACACGATTGTAGTAAGTGGGGTTTGGACCTGGGACTTTGTGCTCTTCACTGTTCTTTTTCTAAAAAACTGTTAGTTACAACATGATCATCCATATTGTGGTGACCTGCAGATCCAGGATCAGTAGTTTCTCTTTACCGCGTTACATAAGTTGTATTGTGGACAACATGACGTTACACTGACTAAATTAAATTCTTCTGAGGTTTCATGCTGTCGATCAACCAAATGTTGCTCTTTAGTTTCATTAAAGACAATGAAGTACATAAAGTACAGTTTCCAGGATCCAGAACCCAGTCCATCTTATTTTTGTGGACCTTGATGTCCCCAAAACAGAAACAGAAAGAAACATGAAGTAAGAACACCGGTTTCTTCTCTTCTCTTATGATCTTAACAAAATATATGTATAAATCAAACGTTTAAAAAGTGGAGTAGCCTAGTGGGTAACACACTCGCCTATGAACCATAAGACCCGGGTTCGAATCCCACTTACTACCATTGTGTCCCTGAGCAAGACACTTAACCCTAAATTGCTCCAGGGAGACTGTCCCTGTAACTACTGATTATAAGTCGCTCTGGATAAGGGCGTCTGATAAATGCTGTAAATGTAAATGTAAAAAGTGTACAAATAAAATTACATTAAAAAACGCAACACAAGGACATTCTTTTCCACTCAGAATCCGTGCTGTATATTTATTAATTAGTTTATTATAACTCACTTTACTCGACTGTACACTGTAGTCTGTAATAAATGTGATGTAAACTGTATTTAAACAGTAAAAATGAACGTACTTTGTCCTGTTTTGTCCTCCTGGTCCTGCGTAGCTCTTTACTTTCACTTTTGATGACCGATCTGAGATCAGTTCCTGGACTTCCGCGTCTTGTTATTTTCAGGCTGAGGGGTGGAGCAGCAGAGCTGGAGTTCCACCAAGATCCTTATTAGAATGGTCCATTTCACCTTAAATGCTGCAATACTCGTATTACGCCTGTAAATAGTAGAAATCTCTTTCAGAAAAGAACATAAATCTGTATATTTATTTGGATACAGAGATCATTTCCTGACTTTGTTTCTGAATGTACTACACCCCTACAGGCGTAATACTGGTATTGCAGCATTTAAGGTGGAACGGAAAATTTGAAAAAAGTTTAACTAATATTAAATAATTGTACTTAAATACCACGACGCCATCGAAATGAAATGCAAATCTTCAGATTAGCAAACGTGTCCAGGCTTTTTTTGTGAGTGCGGTCTTTAATCATCTACATGTACAATCACACTTGTCTATGAACCAGAAGACCCAGGTTCAAACCCCACTTACTATCATTGTGTCCCTGAGCAGGACACTTAACCCTGAGTGTCTCCAGGGGGGGACTGTCCCTGTAACTACTGATTGTAAGTCGCTCTGGATAAGGGCGTCTGGTAAATGCTGTAAATGTAAAAATGTAAATGTAATGTACAAATCTAACTGTGACTCTATTGTTCCCAAATATCAATTTCATTTTACTGTTTATGTATTTATGAATCGTAGGTTACATGGAAGAAAAAAAAAGATTTATTTCCTTATTTTCAACATATTGTGATGCGGGTTGTTTGTGACTAGTTCAGTGTTAAATGTTGAAATGTAATACTTGTGTTATGATGGGTGATATTGTAATATTGGTGTCAGAAAGAGTAGACATCTCTCCCACATGGATCCGACCCTTTTTTTTTTTTTTTTTTTTTTTTTTTAACCGTGGGCGCACTATCAAGCATAGGACATTTACAAACTTCAACTTCTTAACACACATTTCCCCCCAAACCCAATAAAGCAACATGTCTTCTTCAAGACGGTGGGTAACTCTACAACTAGTGGCCCTAACTGTATGTAATGCATTCTGGGAACCATGCATAATTCCTCAATGTTACATAGCCCCCCCTTCAAGAGTCAGCCGTCCCAGGGACCCACTATACCATCTGCAACCATCTAACAGTCTCCCAACAGTAATAACATCATTCTTTTTTCTTTTAAACTGAAACAATGAACCTTTCTCCGTTGTCCAACCTGTATGCTTCAAAAAGTGTTCATCAGCAGGAGCGCGGCGCCTCCTGTCGGCCACGTTTCTACTCCCTGTTTCCGCCTCCAGGGTCGTCGCTGCCGGGGGGTGGCGTGCTTGGTACGGAGTTGACAACCAGTTCTCTGGCCCGGTAGGGCGCCAACCCATCGCGATGTAGGACAACACTGTCTAGGTCCGGTTCGCACCCGGTACACCACCTCTGATCATTTCTTTAAGATCGTACTTGACCCCTGCCATTGCCCGCCCAATTTGTGCGTTTGGGGTTGTACATCCAAACTCGTGTGCCCTCCTCCAGGGGTGTTCCCTGGCACCGGGTGTCATAGGCACGTTTCTGCCTACCGCTGGCGGCCTGTTGGTGTTTCCGAGTCAGGTAATGGACTGCTTCCAATCGTCACTGTAGCTCCTGCACAGACCCTGGGACCGATGCCGCCTCAATTTCTGGCTCCGGTGGTCCGCCAAACGTCAGGTCCACCACAGTTCGAGTTTCCCGGCCAAACAAGGCACTGCAGGGGTAAATCCAGTAAAATCTTGGACTGCCGAGTGGCACGGCCACAACACCATTGGCAAGTGCTTGTCCCAGTCTTTTTGATGTTGCCAGAGTTCAATTAAAACGCTCGAGTAGTCCGTTGCTCTGAGGGTGAAGTGGCGTAGAGCGGGTTTTTTTTATTTGCAGCCGGCGACAGCCTTCTTCTTGCACTGCCGTCTCAAAGTTCTGACTTTGTGAAGTAATCCATAGCCACGAGGACATAGCGGTTGCCAGACTCAGTAACTGGGAAGGGCCCTAGTACAGCTACGCTCACTCTCTCCATGGGGGCGCCTATGGAAAACAGCTGCAGAGGGGATTGTGCCCAATCAGAAAGTCCTTTCTTTGTTTCTCACCCCCAAGTACTCCCCCCTCATCAACCGTGTGAAGCCATCAGTGAGGACCATCAAAGTGACATCACACTCAAGGACAGGTTCCAACACACAGACTGGAGTATATTTGCTTCACAGGCCACCTCGGACATCGACATCTACACCTCCTCTGTTCTGAACTACATTAACACCACCATAGACACGGTTACTACTCAGAAACAGATCACCACATACCCAAATCAGAAGCCTTGGATGAACAAGGAGGTGCGTCTCCTGCTGAAGGCACGCAACAATGCCTTCAGATCGGGTGATGCACAGGCCTACAGCATTTCCAGGGCAAATCTGAAGAGGGGCATCAAAAAGGCCAAGCACTGCTACAAACTAAAGCTAGAGGAATACTTCTCCAATGCTGATCCTCGACGCTTGTGGCAGGGCATTCAGGCCATTACAGACTATAAACCCAGCAACTCAGCCCCCACAACCACAAATATCCTCTTTCTGAATGAGCTTAACGACATTTATGCTCGGTTTGAAAGAGACAACAAGCAACCTGCTGTCAGGATCTCCTCCTCTACTGACCACTCGCCCATCATACTCACCTCCTCAGATGTTTGCACTGCACTGAGCCAGATCAACGCGTGCAGGGCTGCCGGACCAGACGGCATCTCGGGGCGCGTACTTAGAGCATGTGCAGAGCAGCTCGCTGGCGTATTCAGACATTTTTAACATGTCTCTCGCCCAAGCAGCTGTTCCAACATGCCTCAAATCTACCTCCATTGTACCAGTGCCGAAACATTCTAGCCCAACATGCCTGAATGACTACCGCCCTGTAGCACTCACACCCATAATCATGAAGTGCTTCGAGCGGTTAGTCCTGGCACATCTGAGGGACTTTCTCCCACCAACTCTGGACCCACATCAGTTTGCGTACCGTAGCAATAGGAGCACAGAGGATGCAGTCTCCATAGCGCTGCACTCTGTACTCACATACCTGGACAAGCAAAACACATATGCACGGATGCTGTTTGTTGATTTCAGCTCAGCATTTAACACTGTCATCCCCTCTAAGTTAATCTCTAAACTTAAAGCCCTGGACATCAACACCTCACTTTGCAACTGGATTATGGACTTTCTGACCAGCAGACCACAGCATGTAAGGTCAGGCCACATCTGCTCCACTACTGTCACGCTCAGCACTGGTGTACCACAGGGCTGTGTGCTGAGCCCCTTCCTCTACTCCCTCTTCACCCATGACTGCCGACCTATGTATGGATCAAACTCCGTTATTAAGTTTGTAGATGACACCACGGTGATAGGTCTCATCGACAACAACGATGAGACTGCCTACAGGGAGGAGGTCCAGCATCTGGCCACTTGGTGCACAGAAAATAATCTGCTCCTAAACACCACCAAGACCAAGGAGCTCATTGTGGACTTCAGGAGGGAGAGAAGAGGCTCGCATGATCCCATCCACATCAATGGGATGGCTGTGGAGCCTGTTTCATCCTTCAAGTTCCTGGGGACCCACATCTCAGAGGACCTGTCCTGGAGCATTAACACCTCCAGCCTGGTCAAGAAGGCTCACCAGCGCCTCTTCTTTTTGAGAACATTAAAAAAGAACCAGCTACCCACTACCATCCTGGTGAACCTCTACCACTCTACAATAGAGAGCATCCTAACCAGCTGTCTCACAGTGTGGTATGGAAGCTGCACTATTGCTGAGCGTAAGGCGATGCAGCGGGTGGTGAAAACTGCCCAGCACATTACATGGACTCCACTTCCATCCAATGAGGAAATCCAGAGGAAGCACTGTCTCAGTCGCGCTCGCAGTATTGAGTGACTGCATTAAGGTGGTGATAATCGACACAAAACCGTCAACCACCATCCTAGGCTGCATGACAGTTCAATAATGCCTTCCTCTGCCATCTCTCAGACCTTCTCCTCCACCACCTGTCGCTTCACCAGTGGCATCCGGTGGGGTCGGAGGTGAACAGGAACATCCCCACTCAAAACACAAGAGATGTCAGCTAACCAGAACTGGGAGACACCCCCTACCTGTAGCTCCAATTCCCACCTTCCCATCAATGGCACAGTTACACGTTCGCAGACGTTAGTCCAATTCAGCAGTGTGCAATGAGCCGGGTCATGAATACTTGATTTGGAGACGTCTCCCTGCATCCTATACTATGTCACCAGGCAGTAATGTGGTGACCGAACCCACAAGCTCTCATTCAGCCCCACAATATGGGTTGTGACTCCTCTCCGAGGGGTGGGTCCGGATGAAAGGCATCAACACATCTGATCGACCAGTGACAGTGAGACGTAATGCAAAGTTGCCCGATGTTTTCCCCTGTATTGCTATGAAGATATGGATGGGAGGGATTGCAATGGATTAAAGAACATCTTCAGGTGCAAGCTTAAAAAAACAGGTCTTCACAGCCCACAGATGGTCATGTCTCAAGTTCATGTGGCAATGAAGACAAACTTAGACATACTGGATTGGACGGGATTGACATCAAGTCCTGTGATGTTTAAGAGCATTGGAAGAGTTATCTTGTGGATCTGATCTTGTGCTATGAAGAGGTGTTTTCACGACATCACCTGGATTGCGGTGAAGCTAAGGAATTTGTGCACAGAATTCTTATTATTGATGTAGTTGGGGTGCTCTGGCCACCCCGCAGCCACCACTTGGGGAAGGAAGCTGCCCCGTGATCAGAAGGTTGCCGGGTCGAATCCCGAGCCTAATGTGCCACTGAGGTTCCACTGAGCAAAGCACCGGCCCATTCACTGCTCCCCGGGTGCATGTCATGGCTGCCCACTGCACACCAAGGGTCATGGTTAAAAGCAGAGGACACGTTTTACTGTGTCACCATGTGCTGTGCTGCAGTGTCAGCTCAACGACAAGGTGCTTTCTAGAGTGATGTTGTATGTTGTAAGGCATCGAAGACCTTTGAGAAGAGAAAGATTTAAGGAACCTGCAGCTGTTCTCAGGTACCTGAAACACTGGGACAAACTTGTGATGAAAAATGGAATTCTGTATGGAGTGTCAAGAGATCAGATTTCATTGTACCTGAATCATATAAAGCTGAAGCGCTGAACGGAACTCATGATAGGACGGGCCTTCAAGGTCAGACACAAGCATAAAGCATAAAGACGACTCGACCGATGGAGCTGGTCTGCATTGATGTTTAATCTGAAGAAGACTGATTTAATAAGTCCATTGATGTCTTAGACATGGAGGGCTGTTTGACAAACCAAGGAAACTCCACCCCACACCATTACTGACCCACTGCTAAACCAGTGGTTTATGGAGGCTGGAGGATGTTGCTGGCATCGTGCAGAATGCTCTCCATGGTGTCTCAAGAGTCTGTCACTGTCACATGTGTGAACCTGCTTTCATCTGTGAAGTGCACAAGGCGCCAATGGCAAATTTGCCAATCTTGGTGTTCTCTGGCGAATACCAAACATGCTGCATGGTGTTGGGCTGTAAGCAGAACCCCCACATGTGGACGTCGGGCCCTCATAGGACCTTCATGGAGTGTCAATTAAGTGTCTTTCTCAGGGACACAATGGTACTAAGTGAACCTGGGTCTTCTGGTTCATAGGCGAGTGTGTTACCCACTAGGCTACTACCACCCTGAGCAGACACATGCACATTTGTGGCCTGCTGGAGGTCATTTTGCAGGGTTCAGGCAGTGCTCCTCATGTTCCTCCTTGCACAAAGCGGAAGGGAGCAGTCCTGCTGCTAGGTTGTTGTCCTCCTTCACGTCTCCTGATGTACTGGCACTGACAGCAAACCTTCTTGCCACAGCTTGCATTGATGTTCCATCCTGTATGAGCTGCACTGCTTGAGCCACTTGTGTTGGTTTTAGAATCCATCTCATGGTACCACTAGAGTGAAAATTAACTAGAGTGTAAATTTCCCACTTGTGGGACTAATAAAGGATCATCTTAAAGTACCCCCAGCGTTCAAAGGTGACAAAAACATCAGCCAGAAAGCACAGGAACTGAGAAATGCAGTTCCTGCAGGACCACGCCTTTAATAGGGACATCTTCTTAATTACCTATAATTTCCACCTGTTGTCTATTCCATTTGTACAACAGCATGTAAAATTAATTGTCACTGTTGCTTCCTAAGTGGACAGTTTGATTTTACAGAAGTGTGATTGTCTTGGGGTTACATGTGTTGTTTAAGGGTTCCTTTGTTTTTGTGAGCAGTGTATTTAGTGACTGACACATTGTAAGATTTACAACCATCCAGAGATGTGAAGCAGCCACATGACCATCACTATTCCTCCATTCCTGTTTCTGTTCCAGGATACCAGGCTGCACCATGTTGGAGGAAATTTCACTTTATTTTTGTTTCAGTCATAATCGGTTTAAAGCATCACAGGAAATACTGAGACTTTACACAGGTGCTACAGACTGGGTACTGACTGCAGATTCCTAGATTGTAGGAATACCGTTGCATTCTGAGGCACACTATCGGGTTTCAATTTATGTAGCCGTACGGCAACAAAAAGTACGTATTCATCAGGACCAATTTCCCATGTAAGCATGTAAATGTGCGATAAGTCACAATTACGGTTTTCCAACTGGGAAGAATGCAGCATATGAGGTGCTGCAAAGAGGAATGGGCGGAACCAGCAAAGGATCGATGTGCCAAGCTTGTGGTGTCATATTCAATAAGACTTGAGGCTGAAATTGCTGCCAACGGCACATCGACAAAGTATTGAGCAAAGTCTGTAAATACTTATGTCCATGTGGTTTTTAATAAATTTGTTAAAACCTCAAGTAAACCTGTCATGTGGTCATTTTGGGGTGTTGTGTCTACAATTTTGAGGAAAAAATGTATTGAATCCAATTGGAATACGGCTGTAACATAAGAAATCGTGTAGAAACAAGAAAATTAGAGAAAAAGTGATGCACGGTGAACACTTTCCGGACGAATGGTAGAATTAAAAAGAAAGGCTTGTTATCTGTCCTGCTGGAGGAGTTTTTAATATAAAATGGTTAAAAGTTCCTGTTACTCGAGCTTTGTTTCTCTTGCTTGTGTATTTCCTGGTGGCGTTGGAGCCTACGGTGCGGAGCTGATAAGGCTTCTCTCCGCTGTGGGTCCTCGGGTGACTTTTCAGAGCTGTAGCTGGTGAGAAGCTCTTATAAATAAAAGTCATGGCGCAGTCTTCACAACGGTACGGTTTATCTCCAGCATGGATCCTTTCGTGTGTTTTGAGGTTGGATGGAAGTCTGCACACCGACAGGATTTCTCTCCAGAACGTATCAGCCGGTGGACGCTTGTGTAAAGCTCTTCTCGAACTCCAGACATCGGTGCGGCTTCTCTCCGGCGTGGATCAGCTGACGTCGTGGAAGGTTCTCGCCACGCTGAGGCCTCGTCAGGCTTCTTTCCTGCATGGTCTCTGGTGAATTCACATTTTATTTTCACGTTCGCATGTCCATCTCGTAGTGAATAAAAAAATTTATAGTAAATAATAACGTACTTATAATAATCATAAGACCTGAAAGCATGTACCTAATAGTATAAAAAACCAACAACATTCAGAAAACAAAAGTCGTAACAAATACATTTTTACAAAAATGTGAAAATATATTATAAAAATGCAAAAAACATTTTTTTTGTAGGTTTGTATAAACAGTGATGTGAATAATGGGGCTACAATAGCCCCATTTTTGGGGGTGAGGTGGTCCGAAGGTGGTCTTGCTTCAGTCTAGAATTTTCTTCTTGATTCGGGTCCATTTCAGAGGGAAAAATGCACCAAACTGCGCGAGAACTTTCTCTCTGCTTATTGGTCAGATGTGTCATCACAGGAACAACAGAAGTGAAGACAGGAAGTAGATCTGCTGCATAATTAGGCCACTTTACGTCGCGCCACCGCACCTTCTAGATCAGTGGTTCTCAACCTGCGGCCCATCACAAATGCAAATGCGGGCCGCGATGCTGACCACGTAAAAAAAAAAACTTGGTTTTACAATTGTATTAAACAAATAAATGTATTAAACAAACTTTGAACAATATTCTTGTCACATAAAATCATTTTGGTGATCATGTTTTCATATATGCGCAGAACTGACGCAACCATGAACTGATGCAATTACACCGTCAACGCACACAATGCAAGAAAAATTCATCTCTCATTTTTCAGATTTTGAGAAAATTAAATATGCAGGACATTTCATCAGAGAGCCATTCACTTTCCCTGTGAAAAAAAATCAAGGACTTGGCTGCAACTTTCTGTTTGCCTCGCCAATGGATGTTCAGGCAAGAGGACACAGCCAAACCGCACAGCAGTCATCCTCCGTTGCAGAAATGTGGCCAGACATCTCTGGACAAAACCTCAGATTATTAAGTTGAAAAGTGCTTTCCATATTTGGATCCACATACATTTGCGAACGCACATTTTCCGAAATGACGCGCATCAAGTCACATTTCCGTGCGCGTCTTACAGACTACAACTTACAGTCACAACTTCATTGTGCTGTTACTCCTTTTGAGCCGAATTTCACCAAATTGGTCGGCTCCCGACAACATCAGGTGTCCCATTAATGGTAAGTAGAATTATACTCTCTAATGATAATAATACTTGTAATTGTAATCATTTTAGATGCATAATATTAACTTGAAAGCACGTTGTAAGTCGCTCTGGATAAGGACGTCTGCCAAATGCCGTAAATGTAAATGTAAATGTAAATTTAAATAATATCTGGTTATTGAGCGTTGATGACGTCATGTGTAAATAATATGCGGCCCGTGAGACTTGAACTTGGACATAGTGCGGCCCACTGCAAAAAAAGGTTGAGAGCCACTGTTCTGGATGTTGGGCTGGTTGTTAGATATACATTATTAATACACATTATTATTATTCCCTGTTTTAGAGGGACAGGTAGACGGTTAGGGGGTTAAGTAGGTGTTCCAGCACCTCACACCTCCAACCCGTACATCTGAAAGTTCCACTGCTCTACACATCCTGCACTTTAGCACAATACAGATCCACAACCCATGATGCCTGCGTCTCATCTTCTCACGGAACGTAATAACTTTTTATTCCCCTTTTATTCGGTTTTATTTAATTCTATAACTATGCACAGTCGAATCTGGTCATGTTTGGTCCTGTACAGAACCTGCACCAACACCAACACTCCTCCAAATCTTTAAAAGAGCTTCTTCATGATGAAATACACAATTTTTATAACTATTAAAAAAAATAATATTTTATTCTCTTTAATTGTAGTTACACACACACACACACACACACACACTCAGAATCAGAATCGTATTTATTGGCCAAGTAAGTGCAGCACATACAAGGAATTTGATTCCGGTAGACGGTGTCTCTCAAGTACAGAGTAGAAAAACAACAACAACAATGTGCAAGAATGTGTGTAAGTGTTACTGTACAAGTTGTGGAATATGTTTATACTGTTTATAAATAAATAGGCAAAACAATTATCCTATAACAAAAAACTAAATCCTATAGTGACCCTTACTTTGTTCACGCTGACTCTTCTGGAGTGCCCTTAACTGCCATTGTTCGCCCCTGATGCCCCCAAACCTCGCCTACATCCACCAGCCTGACTCCTGTCTCCACCAGCCAAGGTGGAGCTTCCACCTTCTCACCTGCTGGATACCCCTGCCACCCACAGGCAGGCAAGAAGCCGTCTTCTGTCTCTGCTGCTCTGCTCTCCTCCTCCACCTGAAACCCAAAGAGCCCTGCAGCTCCTCCACCTGTCCTGCTGTCCTGCTGTCCCAACATAAATAGTGTCTGCCATCGCAATCCCTGGTCCCTCCCTTGACAGCCAGAAGAAACAAAGGACACTTAAGAAACAGAATTTACCCAAAATCCCATAACTCCACTGCACCCTGACTAGGACAGTCTAACTAGGGTGAATTTAACACCGTCTGTGTCTAACAGGGGGACTGTGTGATAAAGTGGACTTAATAATTGACGCTGTGTCTGGGACTTTAGCAGAAGACCAGAGAAACCAGATGTGTTTTCAGCTTAGATATAAACACTGAGTCTGAGTCCAGATGTGGAAACTCCAATAAATAAACTGGTTATTAAATGTGAAGAACTGAGTGAAACCATTACTGGTGCATGGTGGTCAAACCCTGACAACCTTGATGAAATATGAAACTTGATAATTCACCTTCATCTACATACTTCAGGCTCACCCAGTATGTGCTGCCTGGAGACCACGTTCCATGTCCTGGAGACATGTCTTTTAAAGACAGGGTGTGTCTGTGGGAACACAAGACCAATTCTGCATGTACAGCACAGTGTGAGATGAAAACCTTCACAGTTCCATCTACATAATCAATACTGGTGATGAGATTCAATTTAGTAAAATCAGCACCTGTGGTCACCTAACACACACACACACACACACACACACACACACACTGACTAGAACAACCAGTCTGACCAGTAAGAGTTTAGTGAAGGTTTATTTCTCACGTCTGGTGCAGGAGACTCCAGTGAACATGAAGGAAACATCAAGAGAATCAGGAAACAATGAGAATCCAGAACCACAGTAGAACATTGACCAGGTTCTTCTCTGTTACAGCTGTTTTCAAGGTAACAGTGTGTGTGTGTTGGAGGTGGTGATCAGTGTGACTCTGCTGAAGATGTTCCTGCAGGTACAGGACGTTATTATATCTCACACAGGGTCAGTGAGGACTTATAACTTAAAACCCCAAACCCTGGGTAGAGGGGTTCAGTGAATGTGGAGTGGAACGTGTGCAGGTGGGTCAGTTTATCAGAGGAGATGCTGTAGAAGGTCAGAGTCCCAGCCGACCAGTCCAGATACACACCTACTCTGTTGGAGCTGGAGGGCGGGGCAGGTATGTCAGTGCTGATACTATTGTGTCTGAAAGAGTAACTGTTATTATCGTAGATCAGAACCCAGGACTTGTTATTGCCTCCAATATAACTGTCACTACAGAATCCTCTCCTGCTGATTCCTTTATACGTCACTCCTATATAAACCATTTGTCCACTCCTCTCCACCTCCCAGTAACAGCGTCCAGACACGCCCTCTCTACACAGAACCTGCGGCCAGCTCTTAAATCTCTCTGGATGATCAGGATACGGCTGCTTCTCTACCACACTCGTCACCTTCCTGTTCCCCTCAGACAGGAGGAGTTTTCTGTTTGCTGTGTTGGGGTCCAGTGTGAACTTACAGGCATCTGCAGATAAGAACAGAACATTTACATCAGAACAAGTTGTGTGTGTGTGTGTGTGTGTGTGTGTGTGTGTGTGTGTTTCCTGTTTCTAGTTGATATCTTGACACTTTTACTGTGACCTCATCATTTACACAGGTGTAGCTCCACCAGCAGCTCTTCAGCTCCACACAACCAGTAGGTTGGAGGAGAAGGAGAATCTTCATCTGTCTGCTACTGGACCATCTGGATTTATATGTTGTGACCTGTGACCTTGACCTCCATGCTGCAGTGATGCTGCTGCTCCTTCACTTCTTAACTACAGAGTCAGTAAACCTTCATCAGGAGAAGTCAGTATGTGGGTGATGGTGATCAGGAGCTTTTATTCATTTCCCATGATGGGAACGCTGGATCCAGTCTGTACTGTGGACTAAGGTGGGTAACGTCTGTATATTTTTATCTGCTGTAATAAAGATCAGGACGATTAAGGAGAATCAGGAGCGTCTCCAGCTGAAGAGTTCAGATCATGTCTTCATGTTGGTTCTGGACATGAACATGTGACTTTTCTCCAGTATCTCCAGTCCAGCAGCGTCACCTCTCAACCAATCACACTTCTTACAACTACCAGCTACAGAGACCTGTCATGCTGCTGAGCTGAAGAACATTTCAATCATCAGTCTGAACCAGAAAAGTAGTTCTGACACAAACACATCTTCAAAATCCACTGTGACTTTACCAGAAGACAGAAGAACTTACATTTCTGAGGTCCAGACTTCAACCTGCATTCATCATCATGGTCAACACTGTAGGAAAAGAGGAGATTTTACTAAATAAACTCAGACATGCAGCAGAACCAGTCAGATCCATTCTAGCAGAGCTGAAGAACCCCATCAGCAGCTGTTCAGCTCCTGCAGGATGTGACTGTAGTGAGTGTAGAGCTGCTAATAATGACTGTAGATTGTATGCTGATCCCTCAGAAACTCGGCTAATATGATTCTAACTTGGTCTTTTCTTGCTTGAAGGCCATTTTCTCTGCACTTTGTGAACATCCATCTATAACCAGGCATTTTCCCCGGACCTTGTAACTGGTCCTGGATGAAGTCTGTGTCGTCCTTCTGTCGGAAGATGAGTCCGGCTGATTAGAATCCTGTGTCTATGTGCAAGAGCAGCAATAATTTCACTGTATTAACTGTCCAAATGTCCAAAATGAAAATTAAACTTGATTAGCTGAGTCCTCTCTGACTCCATCTTGAAGTGCATCTTTAGATTTTACAGATGAAAATGAATTTAGAGTAAATTATTGTAATTAACAGCGCAGTTCATGGTATTTAGGGTCTCTGTACTCTACCCTTTATTAAGTAACTAACTGTAGATCAGTGAACCAGCACCGTCTTACTAATGTTAATTTGACGAATTTGTTAGAAGGAAATGTATTTAAGAGTGTCAGTGAACATTTGAACATCAGTGAATCAGTGAACAAGATGGCGCCGGTGAGGTCGGCTGCCGTCGTGACTGCTCCGACCAAGTTTAGTTTGTTTTTGTTTTTTAAACCCTCTTTTAACAACCCTACACCGGCAAATCTACCACCATGCAACGCATTAAATACAGTAGAGACACTCTTGTTTCTATTAGAAACGCGACTCGGGGAAGACACGGGGAGGCGGAGTGTGTTTGATGGTAAATAGCAACTGGTGCAATTCCATTGTACCCCTCACACATTCGTGCTCGCCACCTTCCTCGGGAGTTTACATCGGTCATCATCAGCGCCGCTTACATTCCGCCGAAAGCGGACACGGACACTGCCTTAGGTGAACTGCAGGAGGCACTCACACAGCACCAAACACAGCACCGGGACGCTGCGCTTATTGTGGCAGGAGATTTTAATAATGCCAGCCTCAAATGCCAGCCGCTCTTCAGGACGCACTGGATGACGCAGACTGGGGCATGTTCCAGAGTAGTTCCGGAAACATCAGTGAGTTTGCGGAAGCGGTTGTGAATTTCATTGGGAAACTAACGGACGACACCGTTCAGAAAACGATCGTCAGAACGTTTCCCAACCAGAAGCCGTGGGTGGATAAAACCATCCGCGACGCTCTGAAATCTCGCACCGCGACCTATAACGCGGGGCTCACTTCCGGGGACATGGAACCATACAAGGCTGCGTCATACAGCGTCAGGAAAGCGGTGAAGGAGGCAAAGCAGTGCTACGGGAAGAAACTGGAGTCACAACTCGAACAGAGTGACTCTAGGAGCCTGTGGCGGGGACTACGGACAATAACGGACTATAAAGCACCAACATCCGGTACGACGAACGCGGACGTGTCTCTGGCAGACGAGCTAAATACGTTCTATGCTCGCTTCGAGGCTGCAGCTAAAGACGCTAGCGATGCTACGGCTAGCGGCTCCAACAGCTGCAGACGGGAGGACACTGCCAGCACCGAGAACGCGTTCGTCATCACCGAGCATGATGTGAGGAGAGCCTTCAAGAGAGTGAACACCAGGAAGGCAGCAGGACCAGACGGCATCTCGGGGAGAATCCTCAGAGCCTGCGCGGACCAGCTAGCACCTGTGTTTACAGAAATATTCAACCTCTCTCTATCTCAGTCGGTGATCCCCACATGCTTCAAGGAGTCCATCATTGTTCCCGTCCCCAAGAAAACCCATCCTGCCTCCCTCAACAACTACCGCCCTGTAGCCCTCACCTCCGTAGTGATGAAGATCTTTGAACGGCTGGTCAGAGACTTCATCATTTCTTCACTACCAGATACACTCGACCCACTACAGGTCCACCGGTCCACAGATGATGCCATATCGCATCTCCTCCATACTGCACTCACCCACCTGGACACTCGGAAGGGAAATTATGTTAAAATGCTCTTCATTGACTACAGTTCAGCATTTAACACAATAATCCCTTCCACACTCACCACCAAGCTGGAGCACCTGGGACTCAGCTCATCTCTCTGTCAGTGGATCTCCAACTTCCTAACCGGGAGACCACAGGCAGTAAGGATGGGTGGACATGTCTCAGCCTCCATCACTCTCAGCACTGGAGCCCCCCAGGGCTGTGTTTTGAGCCCCCTGCTGTACTCCCTGTACACCCACGACTGTACAGCCACTACTAACTCCACCACCATCATCAAGTTTGCTGACGACACTGTCATGGTGGGCCTGATCTCTGACAATGACGCAACGGCCTACCTGGAGGAGGTTGGAAATCTGGTGAACTGGTGCCAGAGGAACAATCTCCACCTGAACGTCAGCAAGACAAAGGAGTTAATAGTGGACTTCAGTACAAAGCAGGAGAGGACCTACCAGACCCCTGTCATCAACAGGAGCCCAGTGGAGAGAGTGGACAGCTTCCGTTACCTCGGTGTTAACATCACGCAGGACCTGTCATGGTCCTGTCACATCAACACTGTGGTGAAAAAGGCCCGGCAGCGTCTTTACCACCTCAGACGCCTGAGAGACTTCAGACTGCCCTCCAAGGTGCTCAGGAACTTCTACTCCTGCACCATAGAGAGCATCCTGACGGGAAATATCTCAACCTGGTTCGGGAACAGCACCATGAAGGACAGGTGAGCCCTACAGAGGGTGGTTCCATCAGCCGAACGAATCATCCGTACCAAGCTCCCTGACCTTCAATCTATCTACAGCAAACGGTGCTGCACCAGGGCCAGGAAGATAGTGAAGGACCTCACCCACCCCAACCATGGACTCTTCTCTCTGCTGCGATCAGGGAAGCGCTTCTGCTCCCTGAAGTCCAACACAGAGAGAATGAGGAGGAGCTTCTTCCCGCAGGCTGTCCAAGCTCTCAACAACAACAGTACATAGAACTCCAGCACTTTCACCTCCAATCACTCCGGACTCTTTTGCACAAAACCACTTTGCACAAAATGACTCTGCGCTTTTTAGGTCCTTACTGCTCTTTTTTTTATGGCTCTTTTTCTCTTTTCTTTAAACATTGTAAAAAAAAAAAATGTAACTCATTTGCACACCTTCACCCTACCAGTTACACATATTTTATGTTAAAGGAGTAAAAGTGTAATGTTTGGTTATGTTTGCAATATTTGCATATTGGTTCATTGTTTACTTGCAACATTTGCAATACTGTGGTCTATAACAGTCGCTAAAGCATTTCACTGCATATCATACCATGTATGACTGTGTATGTGACAAATAAAATTTGAATTTGAAATTTGAACTTTATCTTCAATTAAAAACAAGGGATGATTACATATCCATATTCATATCTTACTGGAGACCTCTGTCCCTGGTATAAGAGACTTAATATGTTCCTGGTACATCCCATCTCTTTCAGACAAGGTCTGATAAAATGGTTCAGGAGATGATTGCTGAGAATATTATTTTCCATCAGGCCATTAGTGTTAGAATTGTAAAAAAAATGCTCTGTTCTTTGCAAGTTTGTTATTGAAAGTATAACATAACTTTCTGATAACTTTCCATCGTCCTCCCCCCTAAAACATGAATAACAGCCTGAGCAGCGCACTGGTCTCTGCGACTTGGTTTATTACAGGATCATTGTCCAAAGACATGAGAATTTCTGTCTCAGTGCACAGTACAAGACAACATATGTGGCGTCGCATCATACTATTGTTTAAATGATAGAACGTTGTTATATGCCACACGCCACACGATTCACCGATAATGAACTAACACACACACACACACACACACACACACACACACACACACACACACACAGTGTAAACGTCAGTCCCAGATCTTACTTGAGCTTCTCCAGCTTGCAGTGTGGATCCTGCAGTCTGGCTGTAAGCAGCTTCACTCCTGCTTCTCCTGGATGGTTGTAGCTCAGATCCAGCTCTCTCAGGTAGGAGGGGTTTGAACTCAGAGCAGAAGACAGAAACTCACAGCCACGTTCAGAGATGCAGCAGCCTGACAAGCTGGAGGAGAATAAACTCACACAATCATGCATTGTTCATGTAAAGAAGTCTTATATTTGCATGTTTGTGTCTAGTGTTGATTTTCGTCAACGAAATTTAAGATGAAATATCTTTGTCAATGAACCTGTTTACATGATTATAATGAGACGAGACGTAAATGCCGGTCATGTGACAATAACTATCATTAAATATATTGTGTAATATTGCTGACGAATAAAAACGAGACTAAATATGGCTTAGAAGGTTAAAACTATACTAAAATGTCTCTTCATTTTCATTGACAAAAACTAGATGTCTTGTTTAATAGTGTTATTATATTGTGGTTTGGTTTTGTCTGTTCTACTTGGTACTTGTACTACATCCACTGTGTTAAATACAATTGTTTTACAAAAAAATCCAATACAATTTTCATTGACTAAAACTAGATAAAAAATATGAATGGATAATTTATGGACTAAAATATGCCTTAGTTCACAAAAATGACTAGACTAAAATGAATATGAACATGACTAACACTAATAAAAACTAAAATGAGTATATTTGTACCCATCTTGGTCCAGAATTGGTCATTATAGTTGCTTTCAGTGTCAAACGTGGAAAATAAAACCATAAAACTAATACACAACATTCTTCTTCTCTCACCTCAGTTTCTCCAGTGTACAGTGTGGACTCCCCACTCCAGTAGAAAGTGTCTCCACTCCTGAATCCTGCAGGTCGTTGTCACTCAGGTCCAGGTGTCTCAGGTGGGAGGAGCCTGAGTTCAGAACTGAGGCCAGAACTTCACAGTGTTGCAAAGAACACTGCTTTAAACTGAAGATGGATTAATAAAGTTTATTATGTGTCACTGCATTTAAGAACATGTTTTATTCATGCTGCAGAATTCCAAATCATTGGGTTTACACAGTCCTCTGGACAAACAAACACGACTTCAAAATGAAGCCAAAAACACTGGATGAAGAGTTTTTAACTATTCACCCCAAGTTCTCTCATTTCAGCAGCAACAACAAGTTTACTTTACTTTACTTTACTTTATTTGGCAGACGCTTTTATCCAAAGTGACTTACAATGGGAAGACACCAGCAATTCTCGTTCGATTTCTATAGAATATCAAGCATACAAACTAAGAGCCCTGATAAGGCTTAGACTTGTCATTGAAGAACATGCTCGGAGAGTGTTGGGTGCTAGACTAAGAAAAATTATAATGTATTTATACATTTTGTATTTGTTTGTTAAATGTGTATGCATGTGTATGTGTTAAATTTATCTGTAATATTTTTGGAATAAGAGGGTTTTCACCTTCTTCTTAAAAGTGGTGATAGTCTCGGCTAGTCGTGTGGAGGAGGGTAGGTTGTTCCACCAGCCAGGGACAACAACGGAGAACAGACATGATTGGAATCGGAGACCCCGTGAAGAAGGAATTTTTAGTCTCCTTTCGTTTGCAGATCTGAGAGAGCGTGTAGGAGTGTATCTAGGTAGTAGTGTGTTGATGTAGGAGGGCGCAGTTCCATTTACAGCCCTGTAGGCAAGCATCAAGGATTTGAACTCAATGCGAGCAGCTACCGGGAGCCAGTGGAGGGAGGTAAGGAGAGGTGTAACATGGGTGTATTTTGGCTGATTGAAGATGAGGCGGGCTGCCATATTTTGGACCATCTGGAGTGGTTTTATGGTGACTGCAGAGGCTCCAGCCAGGAGAGAGTTACAGTAGTCGAGTTTGGAGATGACCATTGCCTGGATGAGGAGCTGCGTAGCCTGTTGTGAGAGAAAAGGCCGAATCTTGCGAATGTTGTAGAGAGTGAACCTGCAGGATCTGGAGATCGCAGCAACATGATGGTTCAAACTCAGTTTGTTATCTATCCAAACCCCAAGGCTTTTTGCAGATGCCGTGGGTGTTAACAATAGCGATCCAATTTGAATTGAAAGGTTTTGCTGAGGAGAATTGTTGCCCGGAAAGATCAGAATCTCGGTTTTGGATAGGTTGAGTTGGAGGTGTCGCTCAGACATCCATACCGATATGTCTGAGAGGCAGGCCGAAATTTTTGTTGCTATAGTAGCATCTTCTGGTGGGAATGACAGATAGAGCTGGGTGTCATCAGCATAGGAGTGATAGGAGAAGCCATGTGGTTGGATGATGTGACCAAGTGAGCGAGTGTATATTGAGAATAGAAGGGGGCCAAGGACAGAGCCTTGTGGAACCCCTGTGGTTACCCTAGAGAGGACAGATGTCTCACCTCCCCATGATACCTTGAAGGACCTGTCGTAGAGATAAGAGGTGAACCAATCTAGTGCGGTTCCTGTGACTCCTAAATCAGAGAGTGTGGTGAGAAGAATTTCATGGTTAACTGTATCGAAGGCAGCAGATAGATCAAGTAGGACAAGGACGGATGATCTGCGGGCAGCTCTTGCAGCACGAAGGTCATCCATCATTGCCAGGAGGGAGGTTTCAGTAGAATGCCCTTTCCTGAAACCAGACTGAAAAGGGTCAAGAAGATCATGTTTGTGGAGAAATGAGGAAAGTTGAGCCAGGACTGCTCTTTCAAGAATTTTTGAAAGAAAAGGAAGGTTGGAGACTGGGCGGTAGCTATCCAGTAGAGATGGGTTTAATGTGGGTTTTTTGAGCAGGGGAGTAATGACAGCCTGTTTGAAAGCAGTGGGGAATGTTCCTGTTGTGAGTGAGGAGTTTAAGACAAGAAAATGGAAAATTTATAAGATGCTGTTGGATAGTTGTAGGAAAAGTTTCATGTAATTATAACTGTATATGTCACGTCTACAATAGCGCCCTGTTTTGTAAAACCGTGTAATTCAGTGTATTTTTTTTTTTATTTTAGTGTTAGAATCGTAAAAAATTGCTCTGTTCTTTGCAAGTTTGTTATTGACAGTATAACATAACTTTCTGATAACTTTCCATCGTCCTCCCCCCTAGTTTGTCCAACCCTAAAACATGAATAACCGCCTCAGCAGCGCACTGGTCTCTGTGACTTGGTTTATTACAGGATCATTGTCCAAAGACATGAGACTTTCTGTCTCAGTGCACAGTACAAGACAACATATGTGGCGTCGCATCATACTATTGTTTAAATGATAGAACGTTGTTATATGCCACACGCCACACGATTCACCCACTTGATAATGAACTAACACACACACACACACACACACACACATACACACACACACACACACACACACACACACACACACACACACACACAGTGTAAATGTCAGTCCCAGATCTTACTTGAGCTTCTCCAGCTTGCAGTGTGGATCCTGCAGTCTGGCAGTAAGCAGCTTCACTCCTGCTTCTCCTGGATGGTTGTAGCTCAGATCCAGCTCTCTCAGGTAGGAGGGGTTTGAACTCAGAGCAGAAGACAGAAACTCACAGCCACGTTCAGAGATGCAGCAGCGTGACAAGCTGGAGGAGAATAAACTCACACAATCATGCATTGTTCATGTAAAGAAGTCTTATATTTGCATGTTTGTGTCTAGTGTTGATTTTCGTCAACGAAATTTATGATGAAATATCTTTGTCAATTAACCTTTTTGACATGATTATAATGAGACGAGACGTAAATGCCAGTCATGTGACAATAACTATCATTAAATATATTGTGTAATATTGCTGACGAATAAAAACGAGACTAAATATGGTTTAGAAGGTTAAAACTATACTAAAATGTCTCTTCATTTTCACTGACAAAAACTAGATGTCTTGTTTAATAGTGTTATTATATTGTGGTTTGGTTTTGTCTTTTCTACTGTTCTACACCGACTGTGTTAAATACAATTGCATTAAAATATTAATGGATAATTAATATAATTAATGGACTAAAATATGCCTTAGTTGACAAATATGACTAGACTAAAATGAATATGAACATGACTAAGACTAATAAAAACTAAAATGAGTATATTTGTACCCATTTTGGTCCAGAATAGGTCATTATAATTGTTGTCAGTGTCAAACGTGTAAATTAAAACCATAAAACTAATACACAACATTCTTCTTCTCTCACCTCAGTGTCTCCAGTGTACAGTGTGGACTCCCCACTCCAGTAGAAAGTGTCTCCACTCCTGAATCCTGCAGGTCGTTGTCACTCAGGTCCAGGTGTCTCAGGTGGGAGGAGCCTGAGTTCAGAACTGAGGCCAGAACTTCACAGTGTTGCAAAGAACACTGCTTTAAACTGAAGATGGATTAATAAAGTTTATTATGTGTCACTGCATTTAAGAACATGTTTTATTCATGCTGCAGAATTCCAAATCATTGGGTTTACAGTCCTCTGGACAAACAAACACGACTTCAAAATGAAGCCAAAAACACTGGATGAAGAGTTTTTAACTATTCACCCCAAGTTCTCTCATTTCAGCAGCAACAACAAGGGAAAATGTATAAGATGCTGTTGGATAGTTGTAGGACAAGTTTACTCCAGAGACTGTAGGATACTGACCTCATTTGCTCCAGTTTGCAGTCTGGACTGGATAATGCAGAACACAACATCTGCACTTCAAAATCCTGCAGGTGATTGTAACTGAGGTCCAGTTCTCTTAGGTTGGAATTTGATAACTCCAGTGCTGATGATAGATTCTTGAAAGACTCCTCAGTGAAGTTATAGCCAATCAGTCTATAAAAACAATGAGACATTTTGAGCTTATCTTTTCCAGAAGCATTTACATTTACAGTGTTTATCAGACACCCTTATTCAGAGTACCTTACAATCAGTAGTAATGTTATCTAATATTTTACTGTCCCATTTTGCACTACTTCATTATTCATGTCACTAGTTTACCTCTGTCTGTCTGTCTTCTTATTGTCTACATGTTTTGTTCGCCTCTAATGTTACACTTTCACTGCCTGTTTCCTGTTTGCACTTTATGTAGCCCAGTTGTCTGTTGACACGTGCACTTTAGATCAGTACGTAACTTTGTTTAAATGTTACGTGTAGCACCAGGTGTGAAGGGAAAAAAATGTATAGGCCTTGACACTCCATGTGTTTTACCTTTGGTCATGGAATAGTCAGAAGACAGCTGATGCACAAGGCTAAAATGTTTTCCAAACTTAGTGTGTTATACTGCGCACAAGCTGATAAAAGAAAGATTTTGTGACCTTGTTCGGTGCCGTAGTTCTAACCGGTGAAAGGCTGTTTTCATATCTTGCTCCACCTAGAGTGGTATAAATGCTTGTGAACTGTATTCAAGATTTGGGAGTTCTTCTTGCGAGTCCCCCCATGTGCATGGTAAATTAAACTTGGCTATCAAATCAGTTCACCCTCTTTTCATTGCAGTTCCTCAGATGGAAAAATTCCCACCACACAGGTTCCAGAGAAATGTGATTTCATTTCACTATGTACCGTCTAACATGTTATGAAATTACAGGTACTGTCCCTGGCAGTCCACTTGGCACAGATTCTCTATCCAGCCATGTTTCATCTTCAGTGCTCTTACTGATGGAAGGAGGGTTTTGCCTAAAGGACAGGGGTAGTGGTGGCCTAGCGGTTAAGGTAGTGAACCCATAATCATAAGGTTAGCGGTTCGAATCCCGATCTGCCAAGGTGCCACTGAGCAAAGCAGCGTCCCCACACACTGCTCCCTTGGCGCCTGTCATGGTGCCCACTGCTCAATAAGGATGATGATTAAATACAGAGGACACAGTGTGTTCACAGTGTGCTGTGCTGCTGTGTATCACAATGACAGTCACTTCACTTTCACAGCACAGAGCCCCAGGACAAACATCTCTTCTGACCAAGCTGCTTGCCTATTGTAGATTGCACAAGACTGGGAGGAGCCAATCTCGTCCCTGGTGTCCTTAGACAGCTCTCTGCTCACAGCAATGGTGGAAATTGGAGTCTGACTGTTCGAAGGTGTCGACAACAAGTTAAAACCGGCGCCATTAATACAGGAAACAAGTGAAGGATAGAAGAGCTTCTTAAACAAGAAACAACAGGTCTGTGAAGGACACAATTATTGGTTGTTTGTAGGTGTTAAATACTTATTTTCTGCACCTTTATACAAATAAATTCATTAAAAATAATACAATGTGATTTCCTGGATTTTTTTTTACATTCTGTCTCTCACAGCGTAAAAGTTGAAGATGAGCTTTACTGTCATCTCAGCTATATACATGTTAGACAGTATATAGTGAAATTAAATAACGTTTCTCTGGAACCTGGTCCTACCTGGAACTTTTGAGCGATTAGACAAAGTTACACACTGATATAAAGTGCACGTATGCGACACCGACAAACTGGGCTACATGAAGTGCAAACGGGACACAGACAGTTCAAGAGTAACAAAAAACATGTAGACAACAATGAGACAGACAGAACTAAACAGGTGAAATGAATAATAAATGTGCAAGTAAAATAGTGCAAATACTGCTGTGCAAAATGGAAAAGTACCTTAATAGATGATATTACAGATAGATAATCATACAATATAACAGAGGTAGTGTGTGTGTGTGTGTGTGTGTGTGTGTGTGTGTGTGTGTGTGTGTGTGTGTGTGTGTGTGTGTTTGTGTGTGTGTGTGTCAGTCCAGAGTGGAAAGTCCCTGAGTGTTCAGGTGTCTGATGGTCTGTAGGATGAAGGTTTTGCAGAGTCTGGCAGTGAGGGCCCGAACGCTTCGGGAGGGTGAAGAGCGCATGTGAAGGATGTGTAGAGTCCTTCACAAAGCTGGTGTGTGGTAAATGTTCGTTATGGAGGGTAGAAAGACTCAGATGATCTTCTCAGCTGTCCTCATTATCTTCTGTAGGATCTTGTGGTCCGATATGGTTCAGTTCCCAAACCAGGCAGTGATGCAGCTGGTCAGAATATTCTCAATAGTTCCTCCATAGAAGATGGTGAAGATGGGTGGTGGGAGACGGGCTTTCCTCAGCCTCTGCAGGAAGTTGGGCTTTCTTGGCTGTTGAGCTGGTGTTGAGATTCCTGGAGAGGTTCTCCTCTAAATGAACACAGAGGAACTTTGTGTTCTTGACGATCTGCACACAAGAACCATCGATGTTCAGTTGAGAGTGGTCCCTCCATTGTCTTCTAAAGTCAACAATTATTTCTTTAATTTTGTCCACTTTCAGAAACAGATTGTTGACCTTACACCAGATCATCAGTTGTTGAACCTCCTCTCTGTATGCTGACTCATCGTTCTTGCTGAGAGACCCACCATGATCAAGTCATGGTCAAACTTGATGATGTGGTTGTAGCTGTGCATCGCTACACAGTCGTGGGTCAGCAAGGTGAACAGCATTGGACTGAGCTCACAGCCCTGAGGAGCTCTAGTGGTCAGTGTGGTGGTGCTGGAGATGCTGTCCCGATCTGGACACACTGAGGTCTCTCAGTCACGAAGTCCAAGATCCAGTTGCAGAGGGAGGAGTTCAGGCCCAGCAAGCTCAGCTTCTTGACCAGGTGCTGAGGGATGATGGTGTTGAATGCTGCGTATGTGTCGTTTTGGCAGTCCTAGGCAGTGGTGACCTAGCGGTTAAGGAAGCGGCCCCGTAATCAGAAGGTTGCTGAAGGTTCGAATCTGCCAAGTTGCCACTGAGATGCCACTGAGCAAAGCACCGTCCCCATACACTGCTCCCTGTCATGGCTGCCCACAGATCACCAAGGGTGATGGTTAAAAGCAGAGGACGCATTTCGTTGTGTCAGCATGTGCTGTTCTGCAGTGTTTCACATTGACAGTCACTTCACTTTCACTTTCTTTCTTATTGTCCAGGTGGGTGAGGGTCAGATTATGTGTACATATGTTTAAAATTACATACCTCGCTCAAACCTTCTGTTTTGTCACTCTGTTCAGCCTTGCCATGGTGCTTGGTCTATCATGAAACTGTATTCCACAACCTCACCTTGGTAGCAGAGTATGGCTGTTCCTCACCAAGGATTTAGCCTCGTACAAAACTGTTTCTGTGTCTGTAAATGGCTGTGTTTCAACATATATGTGTGATGATCACAAATACCTGGTTGAGTCAGTGACTGATTGATATATAATCCTACAAGTGTCCCCAAAGACGGGTTGTAACAAATAATGATGTGATTTAGATTTTGTCTGCTCACTTTTAAGGCCCTCCCCACAGTATTTTATCAAGGACTTTGAGAAGACCTGAAAGATGAGTTGGTCAACCATGACTGGTTGCTCACATTACATGAATTAATTCAGCTTACCAATTACCTGGTTTCTGACACCTCATCACCCCCCCAAGGAGAGCCCAAATTCCATACAAGAACCACAGACCCTAGGCCCCCTACTGGGCGAATAACCCAACTGATATGAGTCAAGATTGAAGCTACAACTACCAGGAATGACCCCAGTGACCCCAGTGGCCAGCAGGAAATGATGGTCATCAGGGTCCCCTTGGTGAGCACGCCTCCACACCGTAGCTCTACCACCCATAGTGTGTCATCAGGTTATCAGACCCCACACGTGGTTACCAGGGGCAAACACTCATTGACTCAATCTGATGGCCGTTCAAGCCTTAGATGGACGCCTGCTAGGTTCGTGTCATCTTGAGTTTAAAAGGACCCCCTGCACCTGTCTACTGACCACAATATTGGGAGGAGACCCTGTTGTTCTCGGCTACCCATGGCTGCCATAGAACCAGCCAAAACTGAACTGGAGGGAGGCGCCTGACTACACTGACTGCTGCACCCAGACCACATCTTCTCCTCTCACCGTCCACTGCTGCCCTGCCACCTGAACTCACAGACCTAGTACCAGCAGTATGTCACAAATTAACCTAGTTTTATCACAACTGTGCAAAACCTCTGCATTGTACCGTATATTTACCAGTCTGGTACTCACCGAGCCTTTCTGCTGTTCCTCACGGCAATGATCAGTCTCTCACGGCCCTCGTCATCAGTGTTGTATTTCTTCAAGTCAAACTCATCCAGCACATCCTCTGAGACCAGGATCATGTAGGCCAGGGCTGAGCAGTGGGCAGGTGAGAGTTTATCACCTGATTTCACGTACGAATCAATCTCATTGTGCAGTGAAGTGTCTTTCATTTCCAGGAGACACAGCAGAAGATTCATGGCTCTTTCGGTGGAGATTCCGACTTTTTTGGTTTTGTTGTAGCGCCTTCTAAAATGTCTTATGACAAAGCCAGTCTCCTCATTGCTAATCATCTTCTTGATGTGCTGGCTTGTTTTTTGGAGACTCTCTGAGCTATTCTCTGTTTTGGGCAGGAGACCTTGTAAAAGACTCTGGTTGGACTCCAGTGAGATTCCAAGAAGGAAGCGGAGGAAAAGATCTAGATGCCCATTTTCGCTCTGTACGGATTGGTCCACAGCAGCCTTCAGCAAGTTGGCTAATGAGAATCTCCATGTACGACTGATGAAAGACTTTAGCGCCTTCATGTTCCTGCTCACATAGCAGTAAAACACGTACAAAGCAGCAAGGAACTCCTGAACAGTCAGGTGGACAAAACAGTAGAGTTTTGCTTTGAAGAACTTGGCGTCTTCCTTGAAGATTTCAGTGCACATCCCACAATGCACTGCGGCATCTGTGACATCAATGCCGCACTGCTTCAAGTCTTTTTCTTCAAACAGGATTTGCCTTCCTGAAGTTGCTCAAACGATAATTTAGCCAACTTTAAAATCATTGCTTTGTTGGACTCCAGGACTTCTTCTCTGTCTGCTTCATTCCTCCCTTCATATTTCTTTTCATTGCTTTTTGACTGAATGAGCAGGAAGTAGATGAACACTTCAGTCAGAGTTTTGGGCTTCTCCTCTAAGTCATCATGGACCAACATGCCCTCAAGTACGGTCACCAAAATGGAGCAGAAGACAGGAATGTGGCACATAATGTACAGACTTCGTGATGCCCTGATGTGTGAGATGATGTTCTCTGCTTGATCCTCACGGATCCTCTTCTTGAAATATTCTTCTTTCTGTTTGTCAGTGAACCCTCGTATTTCAGTTCTCTGGCTGATGTAATCTTCAGGAACCTGATTGGCCGCTGCTGGTCGGGTGGTTATCCAGATGAATGCAGATGGCAGCAGATTCCCTTGAATGAGGTTTGATAGCAGGATTTCCACACAGGATTCCTGTAGTGCATCACAGAGCTTCTCTTTAGATGGCAAATGCAACAGAAGTCTGCTTTCATCCAGACCATCAAGGATAATGACAATCCTGGACTTCTTATACATCACGTCTTGTATCTCTGGAGCTTGCAGATGTTGAAGTTCAGGGTAGCAGTAAATCAGGAGAGTGTGGAAACTGTACCGATCATCTTTTATTAAATTGAGTTCCCTGAAAGGAAGAACAAACATGAAGTCTTTGTCTTGGTTTGCTTCCCCTTCTGCCCAGTCAAGAACAAACTTCTGAACAGACACAGTTTTTCCAATCCCAGCAACACCTTTGGTCATGACAGTTCTGATCGTTTTCCTTTGTCCAGGTAAGGGCTTGAAGATGTCGTTGGACTTGATGACTGTGCTTTGTGTTGGTCTCCTGTCTGTGTTTTCAATCTGCCAAATCTCATGTTCTTTATTCACTTCTTCACTCTCTCCCTCTGTGATGTGCAGTTCTGTATAAATGCTGTCCAGATGGATCTGAGTTCCTCCCTTCATGCTGACTTCAGAAACGTGTTCAAATTTCCTCTTCATTATTTCTTTATTGGTCATTGTGACATCCTGGAGGATGTCTGTGTCATCTTTCAAAAGAGGAATATGGTTTAATAAAGACCAGTTTTTATTAGTGCACATACTGGTGGATTTAGGAATAGAGCACGTTTATGGGCTAATATTTGTGCCAGTAGAATTTGAATTAGAATGAAATTGAAACAGCATTTTTACTATTTTACATGTTATAGTTTTTTTTATTATTATTGTTAATGTAGTGATTATTATTACAATGTGTCAATTACATGTATTTACATTTTTAAGTTTATTGAAAAGATCTCTGCACACGCAGGATGTTCTGAAAAAATTTGCCCTCTGTCCTCTTGTTATTACAGGCAAAAGGGCGTGGAGCTCTCCTCCTTGAACCGTCACCTTATCGTGCTGGAGGAGTTTGAGGGCCCTAATGATCCCAAGAGCTATGTTGTCTGGGGCACCCTGGTAGGGTCTCCCATGACAAATTGGTCTTAGGTAAAGGGTGAGACAAAGAAAGGTTTCATAGAAGACTTTTCATAGAATAAACAACAAAGAGTGAGCGTACCCGGCCTGGGGGGGTTACTGGGGTCCCACCCTGGAGCCAGACCTGGGGTTGGAGCCCATGAGCGAGAGCCTGGTGGCCGTGCTTTCGCCTATGGGCCGATACTGTGGACCCACCACCCGCAGGAGGAACATGAAGGGTCCAGTACAATGTGGATCGGGTGGCAGACCAAGGCAGGAGCTTTGGTGGTCCGATCCCCGGACAAGGAAACTGGCTATTGGGACATGGAACGTCACCTCTCTGGATGGGGAAGGAGCTGCAGCTTGCTGAAGACGTTGAGCGGTACCGATTATATATAGTCGGACTCACCTGGACACATAGCATTGACTCTGGAACCCAAGTCCTTGAGAGAGGTTGGACCTTCTCCTTTGCAGGAGTTGCTCTGGGTGAGAGGTGGAGGGCTGGGGTTGGCTTTTTGTTGGCCTCAAGACTCTAAGCCTCTTTGTTGGGGTTTACCCCGGGGGATGAGAGGGTAGCTTCCCGGTACCTTCGGCTTGGGGAATGGGACCTGACTGTTGTTTGTGCTTAAGCACTAAATAACAGCTCAGAGTACCCACCCTTTTTGGAGTCCCTGGGACAAGGGCTAGATAGTGCTCGGACAGGGGACTCCATTGTCCTGCTGGGGGACTTCAACACTCACGCGGGCAATGACAGCATGACCTGGAGGGGCGTAACTGGGAGGAACGGCCCGCCAGATCTGAACTCGAGTGGTGTTTCGTTATTGGACTTCTGTGCAAGCCACAGTTTAACATAAGGATGTTAAACAGTTTTGGACATGAGGATGCCCATCGGTACACTTGGTACCAGGGCAACGTAGATCGATGATTGACTTTGTAGTCATATTTTCTGCGCACAGAATGTTTCTTCAAAGTGGCACAAATTTACTTCCATATATTCCTTTTTTTGGGGGGGCACGTGTGACTCCCTACCCCCTATGCAGAGAACAAGAGCACTGGTGGGAAAAACAGTAAAGGAGCGTCCACTCGGGAGACATGATCTAAAATGCGGCAACACCTCAGTGACAATTTGTACTGCTACACCACAGACTGACCGACCTTTTCGTATGGAAGGTTCCTGCCGCACGTCTACCTGCTGGTTATGTTCCATCAGACCACAACCTTATTAATGTCTTTATGTGAAGGTTGACCAGGTTGACCATGTCTGTGCAGGTTGACCAGGTTCAATGGTAGTTAACATAAGCATGTCCTGATCAAACACAAGCAGCAAGTCTGTACAAATCTCCGCAGAGGTGCTGCATGTTTTAGATCATGTCTCAAGTGGACACTCGTTTACACCAGTTGATGCGTAACACCGGCTGGCACGTGCATTTCCTGCAGGAAGTTCCACTTCACTGCAAGCCGCAGAGATGTCGTAAAACATGGAAATGAGCTCGCTTGGGAATCTGCGTCCATTGCTTTTCCATAAGGACCCGGATTGTGAATTATGAAAACTGAAACCGGAAAATCTAATTTGCATAACATTGTAGGGATGTAAAAATGCAGTTTTAATGTCATTGAAATTCAGATTCAAATGAATACATTCCAAAAAAGGAAATTCACTTTGTGCAATTCAAATTCAGTTTCTACTGGAACAAATATCAGCACTGTACATTTCTACAGATATAATGCGTTTATTGGGACTCACCCAGTTTATGCTTTCCAAGGTTATAAGACATCTCCTGGAGGGATTTTTCAAGGGTGTCAGCAGGTCCATTGCAATTCATTATTTTTAGAATGTGCAATGTGAATGTAAGTGATCTTTCAATTCCGTAGGCTTCCCTCATCTGATATACAACGTTATTTACGTCATAGTTTTCTAGTTTTCCTCTAGGAATCGGTTTGAAGCTTGCCAGTGTGTTTTCGCTCAAATAGAGGCAAAACTTCTTTATTTCAGAAGTTTTCAAATCCTCCAGAACCCTGAAGAGAAGACTTAGATGTTCGCCACTGGTGAATGCCATCATTTCAATATCCGTTGCTCTGTGGAAAGAAAACTTTTATCAATGTGTTCAATTATTGCCTGTTTTTTTTTTTTTACTTTTTTTCTTACATTTTATAGCCTACATAGTTATTACGATAAATAAATATTCTACATGTACTACATCACATATCAAATATTGTGTAACACTCTACTCTTTAACGTCAGAACCATTCAGCATTTCAGCTGGAGAAAGAAAAGAAATTCTAATTACCATCAGCATGACGACCCGGTTCTGAAAGATCCAGGAACTCCGATCTTCTAAAAACACATTTCTGCCCACCCTGCACCACTGAGCTTCTCCTCCAGCACGGCCAGGACAAGTCGTGTCTCGTACCCACGTCGTTCCGAAAAGATTTCACATTCTTCTTCAAGGAAGGAGGGGGTCCCAGGAGAGACACGCCCCTTATCACAGGAGCGCGCATAGTTCACAGCTGCAGGATTCATGCAAACCATCCTCTGATGTCGGAATGATTCCTTATTTCCTGCCATTCAGCATTAATGTTAACATCATAGAGCCATTTGGTCATCAGAATTTACAATTAAAGCCTGAGTGAAATCTCAGTAGGTTCAATATGGTGCTCACCTGGGCCCAGTTGTCCAGACAATTTAATCTGGATAAAATGATCTGGATTTTGAAATCCAGGATCTGGCACTTCAGTATAATTGTATGATGGTCTTTCAAACACTCGACTGGATCCCTGTTCTCCAAATACAGAAACCTCAGGACCAGCAAATCCGGTTTACTGCTGCTTGACCTACTCTGCCCTGTCCAGCACCTCCAAACATGGACAGATGCTCTATACTACACTGGGACTTGTCCACCTCTATAACTGTAGGACTTTTTCTCTTCTTGGACAAATCATCACCAACCCTGCACTGACACCATCTGCAGGCTCACTCTACCCTGGAAGGGGGTCCCTCTCTCTATCACTCCTTCCCAACGTTTCTTCCTTTCTTTTTTGGGGTGTTTTTCATTGTGTGCAGAAGGGTCAAGTGTTGCGGTGTCACCTGTGGGACCTGTTAAAGCCCATTGAGACGTATGTATTTGATTTTGGGCTTTATAATAAATAAATGTTGGTGTGTAAATAGAACCCACAGTGTCGCCTACTGGCCATGAACAACAGGCAGACCAGTAATATCCCAGTAAATAATATATCCATCATGGGGAAGGAACAGAAAGCATCACATTTTTATACAGACAGATTCTCATATTGAGACAGAATCCTGGGAGGCTTCATGTCTAATTTCCTACTTGATTTCACTGCCACTGTCCAACTTCAACAACTGTACAAAACAGAAATAAATTATATATCAGCAAACATGCTTGGATTACTTATGAACAAATGGGCCCTGTTCCCTTCTCCAGATTTGTGCCTCGAGACAATCTTTGTTTTTTCCACATCTGGACTCCAATTAAACTGCAGAAACATCTCAAGGATGATCATGGGAAACAGGAGGCACCTGAGATCAATTTTGAGCTCTCAGTTTTTTTATTTTTAATAAATTGGCATAAATCTCAAGTACATTTTTTTCACATTATCATTATAGGGTGTTGTGTGTAGAATTTGGAGCGAAAAATTAATTTAATCCATTTTGGAATAAGGCTGCAACGTAGGACTTGCTCTGGTTAATTTGGATTCTAATAAAGCGTGTCTATAAAGTATAGAAGACTGCAGTGTTTACTATAAAATGTCAGGTGTACACTGATTTAATTATCCATCATGCATTGCAGGTGAAATGCATCTCAGGCAAACATATTAAATTATTTAAAAGACATATTAAAATTACATTATGACCCAGACATACGACCTTGATTATTATTATGTGATTGTTAACAGCAGCGCCCTCTAAAGACAACAACAACACCTTTTATTTCTTATAAAGCCCATAATCACATACAGTACGTCTCAATGGGCTTTGACAGGCCCTACAGTTGACACCCCCCACACTTGACCCTTCTGTACACAATTAAAAACTCCACACAAAAGAAAGGAAGAAACTTTGGGAAGGAGTGATACAGAGAGGGACGTCCTTCCAGGGTAGAGTGAGCCTGCAAGTGCTGTCAGTGCAGGGCTGGTGATTGTCCAATAAGAAAAAAAAAGTCCTACAGTTGTAGAGGTGGAGAAGTCCAGAGTGTAGTCCAGTGTCATGGTAGACATTACGTGTCTATTATGATGCTACTGGTCCATTTGAAGATCCCTGAAACTTTAGTTGCTATGGTGGTGATGGTGGTGGCTGTGGTGAACCTCTGGTTTGTTTAGCAGGAACCAGGATTTATCTGCTGGTCTCTTCACTGGAGTCTGATAGTAGTCTGTACGCTTGATTCAGTATCTCAGAGAGAATAAACAGAAGCAGCGGCAGATGGTGGCATCGTACAACTTGTACTGAAATATGTGGTTATAGTGGTATATTGGTGCTACAGTGGCCCGGTACCCTAACTAGGACAGCCTAACTAGGGTGAATTTAACACTGTCTGTGCTTAACTGGGGGACTGTGTGATAAAGTGGACTTAATAATTGACACTGTGTCAGGGACTTAAACAGAAGAGAAAACAAATAGGTTGTCAGGATTGACTGCATCACCGGTGGCCAATCCTGACAATGCTTAAAAGTCGGACATTTCCGCCCCTTCGGAATCTCCGGCATTTTCGTGAATTCATTCATGAACTTGACTTCCCAGAGTGAATGTATTTATGTTTCGAGTTCTGGCAATCGCCACACACCTGCGGGTTCGTTTTAGTTATTCACCTTTATTTCCCGTTCTTGGCCACCGCGCTGCTGTATATTTGTTTATGGTTTGCGTAATAATAAAATCCCGTTCCCAGCATGTCACACCTCTGCGCCTCCTTCCCCCGTAAGTCCATAGTGGTGACAGAATGCCGGAGATCCACCCAAAAGCGCAGAGGTAAGAAGCAGAGAAGAAACCACGCGAAGGACGCAGCCCGGCGCGACGAGCGCGGGCGCCGGGGGGGAGACATGCCGGCCATTTTAGTGGAGCATTTTCTTACCGATGAGCCATGGCGCGCGGCGCCACATGATGATGTCACCCGCAGGGCGGAGCGAAGACGTTGGCGTCGACAGCAGCGAGGAAGTGACGCTGGCAGCGAGCGCAGAGGATGCGAACCCCACAATCTTCGCCATGTTGTGCTAGGAACTCTGCGCTCTGCTGGCAAGGCTCCCCGTGGGGGCAAGGCTCCCTGACGATAATGACGAAAGCACTGGAGACGCGAGTTGGGCTCCGCCCATCGCGCCAATCTGCGATCGCTGCGAGGTCCGTAGGGACCCACGTCACTTCCACGGGGGTGAGAAGCGACAACGGCGCCGTTCCTCCAGCGAGGAGGTGGGCAGGCTCCAGCCCGAATGGCCAGAGTACTGCCCATGGGAGTTGATCGCACCCTGGGTCCAGGATGTCCGCAGGGTGGACGACCCTCGGAGTCACCGGTGGTAAGACACGGATGATGTAAGCGACAATGACGTGGATTTTCGCTGGGGGGTCGGGTCCGGGATGGCTCACATGACCCACATGACTTCCGAGGGTACGAGGTCGACACGGACTACGACGAGGATGACGCCGAATGGGAAGTCGATGCCATCGTGCCTGTCCAGGATCGTCGCGAGGTCCTTGGAGACCCACGTCAATCCCAGAGGTGCGACAACAGCGAGGAGGAAGACAGTGATCCGGGGTTAAGCTGGTGGAACAGGGTGACAGGAGGTCACCAGCCAGCAACTGCACTGCCGGAACTGCCTTGCAGGGAAGACACCTTCCCAGCTCAGGTCGACGACCCACCTTCTCTTTGCCAAGACGTTTCCCAGCTGAAAGGCAGCGCATCACCAGCACCCCCGCATGCTGGAGAAGACGTCCACCACCCCTCACGCCACACACCCACCACCATCTCCAACGACTTGCCCAGACCTGTGTGAGACAGCCCAATGGTCCCGGGACCCTTCAGTGGGGCAGCAGACACTGATAAGACCACCACCATCCTCGCATGTCTGCTTGGGTCAGCATGGGGCTGAACGCAGCCCTCTGGCAGCAGGGAGAGACAGACAGGAGTTTTCAGGACTTCCAGCAGAGACTGAGGGCGGAGTTTGATCGGCTAGAGCCTGAGCAAGGGATCGAACTCTGCCCCTCCACCAAGTCCAGCGCCAGTCAGGATCCGGGGCAAGAAGACCCAGCACTGGTGGGCAATGAGCAGGTCGCGCCTCCCGAGATCCTAGCTGTGCCCCCTGAGGAGGTCCCGGAGAGGGAGCCAGACGACCCTCTCTTCTGTTTGTCTCTGTCTGTGTGTGTGTGCGTGGCATTTGTGTCTGTATGTCACCCCCACTTCCCCTCTTTGTGTCCACCAGATGACGACCCAGCCGCGGAGCCGAACCCCAAGGAAGAGGTTCCTGACCCGAATGTGCTGGTCCAAGACGAGGTGGACGAGCCCCAAGGTACCCCTAAGTCCAGCCGGGGGGGGGTGCTCCCCCAAAGAATTTTTTGGGCCTGCTTGTCCCAACGGACGCAGAAGGGGCTCGCTGGATGGTCTGGCACCCCCTTGTCTGGTGCCCTGTGACGTCCCGTGGTAGACTATGGGTGTTTTCTGTTGTGTTTGTGTGTCTCTCTCTCTCTTTCTGTCTCTGCAATGTTGCAGGGTGGCTTCTCATCAGCCCATGATTGGACTCCTCCCACTTCCTGCCATGATTGGTAGGCTGTAATAGGGAAGAGGATTCAAAATGGCGGCTGCTTTGGGACAAGAGGAGGATTCCTCCATGGTTATTTCCTTTGCCAGTAGTAGATCTCAGAATTCAGAAGGAACTAAAAAATAATTCTAATAACATTCCAATATGGTATATAGTGCAGAAATATTTTGAGGATCATTACCCACAGTCACAGATTGTATTTACAGATGGATCCAAAGAACCGGAAACAGGATGTGCAGGTGTAGCAGTGTATGTCCCAATATGTGAGTTTTGTATTAAGAAAAGAGTAACCAATCATCTCTCAGTATACACTACAGAGTTACTGGCAATATTATTGGCCCTAAATTGGATAGAAGAAATGGAAATAAATAATAGTGTCATTGCATCGGACAGTTTCTCAGCACTAGAAAGTATAAAATCCGGCAGGTCATCAGCTAGGATGGATATTGTGGATAAAATATTCTGGAAAATGTACGATCTGAAAGTTAAGGGCATATCTACACAATTCATATGGGTTCCTGCTCATACTGTAGTGGAGGGAAATGAGAAGGTGGATACTCTGGCTAAACAATCAATAAGAATAAAGGAAATAGAACTATGTATTCCGTTAAGTAAAGCCGAAGCGAGAGTATACATCAGGAAATACACACAATACGTTTGGCAGATGTATTGGGATGACCATGAAGTAGGCAGACACTTATACAAGATACAAAAATCAGTAGATGCCGGGAGAATAGGGAGTAGATATCGAAGGGAAGAAAACATTATAACACGCCTTAGAATTGGACACACTGGACTTAACAGCACATTATATAGAATTGGCCAGCACCCAACTGGGGAATGTAGACATTGTAATCAACAAGAAACAGTTAAACATGTTCTACTTCAATGTACCAAATACAACAATGAGAGAATAATTGTATATGGGTATTATTAATATTATGTAAAATGGGTTGTTATATAATATATAGTATATAATATATAGTTTTGTAGTCCTTATGGCCTTTCCCTTCATTACCCAACATTAATGAATTAATGAATGCATACATCCCGATCCACACTCCAGTCCAGTCGGTGGCGGTAATGCACCATTAAGCTGGTTGCCGACCGCCATAAAACACCAGAAGAAGAAGAAGAAGAAGAAGAAGAAGAAGAAGAAGAAGACAAGAGGAGGAATGTTGGTGAAGAGAGGAGGTGTTGGTGAAAAGGAGAGTGTGGTGTGAGGAAGAAAAGAGAACGTTGTTGGTGAAGATAGAATGTTGGTGTGAGAGAAGAATGTTGTTGGTGAAATGAAGGATTATGACCAGAAGACAAGACTTAGACTGCCCAGACCTGTTTTGTGTTTGTTTTGTTGTTTAAATGTCTTTGTTTGTAATAAAGTATTAGCCTTAAGTGTTGCATCGTTTTGGAGTTTATACTCCTATGTCCCATTTGTTATGTCGCTGACCCTAGACCGGGGACGTAACATGCCCCCTTGGCACCAGGGCCGTGCAGCGAGAGGGGCTGCATGGTCCCAGAAGGCACCAGCCTGGGGTGCCTGGAACGGTCGCCGGAGGCTCCAGGACCACCTCCCTGCGCGGTAACAACAATAACATCAACAACACCTCCCTCCACTGATCACAGGGGGCGTGGCGGGTCGTAATAACTAAAACTTCACTAAAAGACCATTTAGGGCTTTATAGGACAAAGTAGGATTTTGTAGCCAGTGCAGTGATTGTAAGACTGGAGTTTCATCTACACAAGTACAGTTTCCAGGATCCAGAACCCAGTCCATCTTACTTTTGTGGACCTTGATGTCCCCAAAATGTCTCCCAACAGAAAGAAACGTGAAGTGACGAGTTTCTTCTCTTCTTATAACATGTTTAAATATGATCGAAACAAAATATATGTATAAATCAAACCTTTAAAATGTGTACAAATAACAATACATTAAAAACCGTGACACACTGACAAGTTTCCATTTAGAATCCGTGCTGTAGGTTTATAGGTTTATGATGAATATGGGCATTTCCAAGTAATGTACAGTGTATAAATAAGGCGGCCTGAATACTTTCTGTACCTTGTGTAAAAAGGGTTTAAAAGATTTGGGGCACTGAAAACTCACTTGTTCAGGGTGAAATAGTATCAGGTGTTACCTGACTGGCCTAACACCATATTTGTCCTAATTTGGCCTAACCAGTTTGTCAAGGCCTTGCAAGATCCCCCCCAGGTATGATGGTGTCTTATTAGTAAGGTCGTCCATAAACACCCAAAACTCAGTATCCCTGACAAGAAGGGAACATTTATTATAAACCAGTTTGCTTATGAGCAAAGTTTCCAAGTGAATTTTGCAAAAACAAATCATGTTGGACCAGTCAGATAGCAAGTGGTAATATTTCTAATACTTGTGGATACAGAGATCATTTCCTGACTTTATGTCTCGCTGTACTACCCTACAGGCGTAATATGGGTAATGCAGCATTTAAGGTGGAACAGACAATTAGAATAAGGATTAAATAATATTAATTAATTGTACTTAAATATCACAACGAAATCAAAATGTTATGAAACGCAAATCTTCAGATTCACAAACGTGTCTAGGCGTGAAGAGAATTACAATGATTTTTGATTAAATGAAGAGGACTCAGAATGCAGATTGAAATGGTCTTCCAGAAGAAGCGATAGTCTCTTTTACACGCCAGTCGTAGTAGGTGACAGAGGGACGTTGGGAGCTATGCTTGACAGCGGTTCCATGGCTTGCACCATGAGTTCTTCTTCTGATTCAAAGCTTCTAGATGCTGGATTGATTGGTGAAGATTGTCGTTTTTACACAGAGATCCTCCTCATTGGATGTGGAGGTGTGCAAGTTAAACCGAAGTGTGTGTACAACATTAACTTGGAAGTTTATGGCTGCAAGATGGTCGTGCCAACCTTAGTCGTTGAAGGTAAGCATGCTGAGAATTCTGGGGACCAACGTTCTCAGACATGTCATCTGTGCACCACTTACTGGGCAGCAGTGTCAAATTCTGGTCCCACAATGAATCAGGAATCTGATGAGGTGTTTCAGTGGTAGCTGGCTTGTCACGCTGAAGAGGCGATGTCATCCCTGACAAAGTTGGCACGGTTAAGTCCAATTCAGCAGTGTCCCTTGAGCGGGTTGTGAATACTTGATTTGGGGAAGTCTCAGTGTTTCCTATACTATGTCACAACAATAACATCAACAACATCTATTTCTTATATAGCCCAAAATCACATACAGAATGTCTCAATGGGCTTTGACAGGCCCTACAGTTGACACCCCCCACACTTGACCCTTCTGCACCCAGAAAAAAAAGAAAGGAAGAAACGTTGGGAAGGACCCCCTTCCAGCCTGCAAATGGTGTCAGTGCAGGGTTGGCGATGATATAATAATAAGTTCTACAGTTGTAGGGTTGGAGGAGTCCAGGATGTAGTCAGTGTCATGGTCTAGATTACATGTCCATAATGATGATACTGGTCATTACATTACATTTACAGCATTTATCAGACGCCCTTATCCAGAGCGACTTACAATCAGTATTTACAGGGACAGTCTCCCTGGAGCAACTTAAGGTTAAGGTGGCATCGTACGACCAAAACTGAAATATGTGGTATAATAGTGGTACAGTGGCCCGGTACCCTAACTAGGACAGCCTAACTATAGTGAATTTAACTTTGTCTGTGTCTAACAGGGGGACTCTGTGATAAACTGGACTTTATAATTGTGAAGTGAAATGAGTGTCTGGGACTTTAACAAAAAGCCAGAGAAAACAGATTGGATTGGATTTAAACACTGAGACTGTGTCTGAGTCCCGGACACTGACTGGCAAGCTGTTCCACAACTGCAGAGCTCTATAGGAGAAGGATCTGCTCCCAGCTGTGACCTTCTGCACCTTTGGTACCAGTAGTGACCCTGCACCCATTGATCGAAGGGGGCGTGGCGGTTCGTAAAGAACCAAAAGTTCACTGTGGGGCGAGACCATTTAGAGCTTTATAGGTCAAAAGTAGGATTTTGTAGTCAATCCTAAATTTGATGGGTAACCAGTGCAGTGATTGTAAGACTGGGGTGATGTGGTCAAATTTCCTGGTTCTGGTTAGAATTCTGGCTGCAGCATTCTGTACTAGCTGGAGTTTCCTCATGCACCTACTAGAGCATCCAGACAATAATGCATTGCAGTAATCTAACCTTGATGTAGTAAATGCATGGACCAACACATTTCTGCATCATGCATTGAAATTATATTTCTTATTTTCGCAATATTTCTAAGGTGAAAGAATGCTGTTCTAGTGATATTATCTACGTGCGAATTGAATGAGAGTCCTGCATCAATGATGACACCTAGATCCTTCACTTCAATACTCGGTGAGATAGAAAGGCTATCCAGGGTTATTGTGTAGTCAGCCAGTTTATGCCTGGCTGCTTGAGGCCCAATTACGAGCGCTTCTGTCTTGTCAGGGTTTAACAGGAGAAAGTTGGTGAGCATCCACTGTCTAATGTCCTTCAGACAATTCTCTATTTTGTTCAGCTGCTGCCTCTGATCTGGCATTGCTGACAGATACAGCTGTGTGTCGTCAGCGTAGCAATGAAAGCTAATACCGTGTTTGCGGATGACGTCGCCTAAAGGTAACATGTATAGAGAAAAAAGTAGCGGACCTAGGACAGAACCTTGTGGAACACCAAACTCTACTTTACTATGTGAAGACGAAACACCATTGATGTCCACAAACTGATATCGGTTGGTCAAATATGATCTGAACCATTCAAGGGCTGTTCCCTTAATCCTGATAACATTCTCTAACCTGGCAAGGAGAATAGCGTGATCAATAGTGTCAAACGCTGCACTCAGATCAAGCAGGACAAGCAGCGAGATGCGTCCCTGATCAGAGGCCAACAGCAGGTCATTAACCACTTTAACCAGCGCTGTCTCAGTGCTATGATGAGGTCTAAATCCTGATTGATATACTTTGTGGATCTTGTTACTGTCTCGGTATGCACTCAGCTGCTGGGCTACGACTTTTTCTAAGATTTTTGATATGAACGGAAGGTTATATATCGGTCTATAATTTGAAAGCTGACTGCGATCAAGATCAGGCTTTTTAATCAGGGGTCTAATGACTGCTACCTTGAATGAACTTGGTACGTGGCTGGTGCTAAGCGACGAGTTAACAATTTTGAGGATAGAATTTATAACATTGGGTGAAATTTGCTTAAGGAACCTTGTTGGAATTGGATCCAAAGCGCAAGTACATTGATTTGACGACGAGATTAATTGAATTAATTCATGCTCTTAAATAAGGTTGAATCGTTCTAATCGGTGGTCAGCTATTAGAAGATTATTTTCCATGCAAATATCGGAGCTATTTGTTGTGCTTTTAATCTTATCTCTATATTAGTATTGACTATTTTAGTATTAAAGAAATTCATAAAATCATCGCTACTATGATGATATTGAGTGGTAGTATCTGTTTCTGTCTTATTCCTGGTTAGTTTGGCTATAGTTTTAAACAGGAATCCGGGATTTTTGTTTTTGTCTATTAACAAGGACAGATACGTCGATCGAGCCGCGCTAAGAGCCGTATTATAGTTAAGTATGCTCTCCTTCCAATCTGTAAATTCACTTTGAAACTCAGAATAAGGTCCAGGGGGTAAATAATAAACAATGGAATTAAATCCTTGTCCGGGTTTGAGTAATACCGAGGTTATCCTTATAAATTACTGCGACGCCACCTCCTCTTCCAGTTAAGCGAGGTTGGTGTACATAGCTGTATCCAGGAGGACTAGGCTCGTTCAATGCTACAAATTCGTTTTGTTTTAACCAAGTTTCGGTCAGGCACAGTACATCGAACCCGTGATCTGTAATAATTTCATTGACAATGAGCGTTTTAGGTGTAAGGGATCTAACATTTAATAATCCTCGTTATATCGGGGGTGCTGGTGGTAGGTTCAGAAGGAGTGATAGTAACGGGTAGTAAGTTCCTGAAACAGACACCCCGCCCAGCCCGTGGAACAGACACAGTGTCAGCATATTTATGAGTTTTATTAATGTTTCTTGTAGAATCTCTTGTTTTAATAGAGTGAGGTAAAGACACAGTGTCAATATTGTACACGCTGGGTGGCGGCTCTACGCAAATGGCAGATGCTCGGTTTAGCCGGTCTGTCTGCTGCCTGGTCTCGGCTCTGGCGAGTCAGTTTTGTTTTTTAGTTCTAAGACTATGAGCCAATTTTTAGACAACTGAGTGGCACCCGCCCAGTTGGGGTTTTTATTTGCTGGTGCCGCTATCCTCACGTTTCTAACTATGGAGCTTCTTGATACTGGTCACAGTTCACTAACAGCTTATGTGGAGAGGGAACTTCATGATGGTCAGTTCAACGACAAGGTCCTTCCCAGAGTGATGTTGTATGTCAAAAGGCATTGAAGACCTGAGAAGAGAAAGCTGCAGGTCCTGAAATCTGTTCTCAGGTACCTGAAACACTGGGACAAACTTGTGATGAAGAATGGAATTCTGTATGGAGTGTCAAGAGAACAGATTTCAAAAGTAAAAAGATTTCAGTTTATTGTACCTGAATCATATAAAACCGAAGTGCTGAACGGAACCCATGATAGGACGGGCCATCAAGGTCAGACACGAAGTCTGACAGAATTATGAACTAATTAAGTAGCTTCTCTAAGTAGCCGACTCCTCATCTGAGGACATGCTGCATTTCTTCTGGCCCTGATTTCCCACTTTTTAATTCTGCACCGGCTTTCTGTGACAGACAAAGCCATCAAATAAAGTCATTTTTCCTGGAATAACATTACTGGAGTTGGACGATTCCATCTTCTACTCCTGCTCTCCGGATTTCCAGTCCGGTGCAACTTTACATCACGTCCACGCTGCCAGAAAATACAAAAGTCACGTCAGCACAAGACATTAAAAACGGAAGATAAACTCCAAGCAGGCAAAACCGTACAGATTCTACAGCAAAAAATGGGTTTTTAATGGAAACAGCTCGAATCATCAACATTTCAAGTCTTTTTCAATGGAACAAATTCCTGTTTCATTATTCTAGTTTACCGTGTTTTAATAGTCGTGTATTTCAGGGTTTTATATATTATCATGCTCCAGACCACCAGGTGTTAGATATATAAACCCAGACCTTTACACTATTACATTATTCTAGTTTACCGTGTTTTAATAGTCGTGTATTTCAGGGTTTTATATATTATCATGCTCCAGACCACCAGGTGTTAGATATATAAACCCAGACCGTTACACTATTACATTATTCTAGTTTACCGTGTTTTAATAGGCGTGTATTTCAGGGTTTTATATATTATCATGTTCCAGACCACCAGGTGTTAGATATATAAACCCAGACCGTTACACTTTTACATTATTCTAGTTTACCGTGTTTTAATAGGCGTGTATTTCAGGGTTTTATATATTATCATGTTCCAGACCACCAGGTGTTAGATATATAAACCCAGACCGTTACACTATTACATTATTCTTGTTTACCGTGTTTTAATAGGCGTGTATTTCAGGGTTTTATATATTATCATGTTCCAGACCACCAGGTGTTAGATATATAAACCCAGACCGCTACACTATTACATTATTCTAGTTTACCGTGTTTTAATAGTCGTGTATTTCAGGGTTTTATATATTATCATGTTCCAGACCACCAGGTGTTAGATATATAAACCCAGACCTTTACACTATTACATTATTCTAGTTTACCGTGTTTTAATAGTCGTGTATTTCAGGGTTTTATATATTATCATGTTCCAGACCACCAGGTGTTAGATATATATACCCAGACCTTTACACTATTACATTATTCTAGTTTACCATGTTTTAATAGTCGTGTATTTCAGGGTTTTATATATTATCATGCTCCAGACCACCAGGTGTTAGATATATAAACCCAGACCTTTACACTATTACATTATTCTAGTTTACCGTGTTTTTAAGAGTTGTACCTAAATTGCAGGGACAGTGGGAGATACCTGGGCCAGGACTACAGAGCGCTGCGGCAGAAATGCCTGGAAAATGGAGAACTGTTCCATGACAAGGCGTTCGATGCGGTTCCAGCTTCTTTGGGGTACAAGGAACTTGGGCCAAATTCAGCCCGAGTGCAGGGAGTTGAGTGGAATTAATGGTTCTGTATGAGGATCTTTTATAGATATTTTATATGTATATTTCTAGCTGAGGAACTGGTTTTGTGAATTTGGGTATTTGGCTTCACTGGTTTAGGAGTTGACCTCCAACCCTCAGTTCGTTTCGGGCGGAGCTACCAGGATGGATATCTGTCAGGGAGTGTTGGGTTAGTCCACGTCATAAAACCGGAATTGAAGATTTAATTTACCGTCTTGTTGCACGTTACAGTGGACAATATGCCAGAGGACATGATCTCAGCATGTCAGGAACACGTGAAAAGCTTCACTGATGCTGGATGGACGTTCAGGTTTAATGCTGAAGCCTTTTGTTTGTTACATAAGAGTCTTTTTCACCTGGATCTGTGTGAGCATGTTATATATATATATATATATATATATGTGTGTGTGTGTGTGTTTCATATACAGTACAGACCACAAGTCTGGACACCTTCTCATTCAACATGTTTTTTTTCTTTATCTTCATGACCATTTACGTTGGTAGATTCTCACTGAAGGCACCAAAACTATGAATGAACACGTGTCGAGTTCTGAGTAGGAAGATCTCCACCCCCCTTTTAGGGGAACAGCACAGACGGATTTGTGAATTTATTACTTTCTCCACCAGAAACGTTCCGAGCTCTGGACAAGACGGGTTCTGGTGTGGTGGAGTTAACGTTCAGCGAGGTATTCGCCCCTCTTTTCCGTTCAATGTCAGGGTCCTGTAGCTCGAACCTGGACTGACTGTGGACCTCGTCTTCCTCTAGTGGATGAACGTGTCCCTGCTGTGAAAGACGAGCTGACCGTGGTGGAGACGCTGGAAAAGAAGGGATCTTTCTCATTTCTAAAAAAATTGTTCTGATATTGCAGTTCTTTACCCAAAAATCTGAATTATTATTTCACCGATATTCAGTATTTTTCATATTTATATTTGAAAAGTTATGGACAGTCCTGGCAGAAAATCTTTTTAATTGTTTTTGTTTTTAACAAGAACAGAAGGGTCTGAGGTTGAACTCCACATTTTCCACTCACTGGATTCATAAAAAAATATATAAATACAATAAATGTGGTGATGAGATGGGAAATATGCGTGTGAACGTGGTGATTTATGAACAGGTGGATGCAGGAGGATGTTCAGTCAGCAATGCAGAAAAACGTCAGTCAGAGAGGTAGGAGCTAATCCAGTCTCGTGCAGTCGCTTTAATACGATGTTCCCGTCGGGTAAAAAAAATACGTTACGGAGGACCGTGTCAAATGCTGCTGTCAGGTCCAGCGGTATGAGGAGGGCATAATCACCAGCTAATAAAATAATCATTATAAACCTTCAACAAGGAGGTCTCCATGCTATGGAGGCCATTTAAAACCTGACTTTAAAGGCTCAAGGACCTCAGAGAGGACTGGAGTTGGGACATGACCGCTTTTTCCAGGAGCTTTGAGGTAAACAGGACTTTAGAAGGTAGTCAGTCAGAGAGGAGGTGTCCAGGTGAGGTTTCTTGATCACTGGTTGCACTAAAGCCAGTTTGCAGGAAGCTGGGACGATGCCAGGGGTAGGACTACCATTAAGCAATGTCCAAATGCAGGGACATAGAACCATAAAGCTGTATTTACTGAGTTGGGGTGGGCCAGGGGAAACTGGCTCAGACTCGCTGCAAGGTGGTGAGCATGAAGACGGAGCACGGACCTTGACTTGCAGGCTGCACGCTCAGGTGTGTCTGCAGCATCCGCCTTGTGTCTCCCAGCTATTCATTCAGTCGAACTATTTGACCAATTTCTGGTGCCAGTTTCTCTTTACCACCAAAGAACGGCCGGTCTCGTCTGATCTGGGGAAGCTTCGTCAGGTCTGGGTCTGGTTAGTTACTTGAAAAAATCAAGCCGAAGCCGGAATAATGCAAAGGAATGCAAATTCCTCCCGTAGAACTTCTTTTTCCCCAGTGCAACAAGTCCTAGACAACGTTGTAGACATTATTGGTGCTGACAAATCAGAAGGTCTGCATGGAGTTGATGGTGAGCTGTGACCATACCCGTGAGTCTGGTCTACCATGTGAGTGAGGAAGAAGGCGGCTCCTCGCAGGCAGGGCCTGCTGAGGTCTCAGGACCTTGCCTTCTCCAAACCTGGATGGTGGCGACCACGAGACTTAAACAAGATGCTGGAAGAGCAAAGGAACAAATCCTCCTTACACAACCAACTGAAATCAGAGTGGGAGTCCAACTCCTACAAGCAGGGATTGAAAGAGCTGGTCTATAATTCAAATACATTTTCAATTTTGCTTACACTGAATCTGAAGGCGCTAATTTGAATATGAACTCCAGTGAAATTGACGCTGCATTTTTACATCGCTAAAAAATAAAAGGCAAATTCGCTTCTCCAAATTCCATTTCAGTTTATTGAGATGCACAATCCGGGTCCTGAGTTCATGTCACGGTAACTTGAACAATCCAGATTCAAAACTATCTCCACTGGCACAAATCTCAGTCCATATAACTGTTCCTTTTTCAATAACCACATTGCACATGAGGGGAAACGTGTATATATTTTAGTTTTTATTCTTGTGAAATTGAAAGCGTACCACATTTGTTAGTTGTGCTGTTTTCTGGTTGGCTACTGGGATGTCACTGCTCGGTGGCCAGTAGGCGGCACTGTTGGTTCCATTTTTAAAAAATGTCATCCTGAAATGTCTGGATTTGGAGAAGAAACGTGAATCTAGTTTTGCTTAAAAAAATTAATGACCAGATCCTGGATTGCAAAACAAGGGATTTCAAAATCCAGATGACTTCTATACAGATTAAAATGTCTGAACAGCAGGTCTCTGGTGATCTGTCTTGCTAACATAGCGCCACCTGCTGGACTCAATGACAACAGGTCGTGTCAAACCAGTCACGTGACACACACTTAGTCCAGATAGAAAATGATAGAACACTAACGTAAACGTGCATAAGTATAAATGGGTGTGGTTGGTTGTGTGGTGAAGGATGTTGGTTTGGTGCGTCCTGGTTAATGTGGACAGGCTGTAATGTGACGTATGGACGGTCTTGTGTTAGTTAGGCTGTCCTAGTTAGGGTACCGGGCCACTGTTGCACCAATATACCACCATAACTACATATTTCAGTATCGGTCGTACGATGCCACCGTCTGCTGCTGCTTCTGTTGGTTTTCTCCGAGATATTGAATCAAGCACCCAGACCACCTCCAGAGTCCAGTGAAGAGACCAGCAGATAAATCCTGGTTCCTGGCAACTGCTAAACGAACCAGAGGGTCACCACAGCCAACACCACCCCTTACGAAACAAACATATTTTGCTGTATAGTACAATTTATATTGCAATACATTGGTAAATATATTTACCAATATATGATTTAATATTGAATATATATTTATATATATTCAATGTGAATATATATAAATATATATTACTATGAACAATTCACACTATATGTTAATACACATGAAATATATTGTCACATAATATATTGAAAATATATATTTTTGTTGTGTATGGGACCTTAACAACTAAAGCTTTTCAAATGGACCAGTAGCATCATAATGGACATGTAGTGTTCACCATGACACTGGACTAAAACCTACTCTGCACGGTCCAGCACCTCCAAACATGGACAGATGCTCTATACTACACTGTGGACTTGTCCACCTCTACATATGTAGGACTCTTGGACAAACCATCACATGCAAACACCTGGAAAAAGTGTTTACTGTAAAACCTCAGAACCCCTGTGTGTGAGTGTGAGCGTGTCTGTGCGTGCATGCGTGTGTGTATGACAGTGTGTGTGTGTGTGTGTGTGTGTGTGTTAGGATGGGGCATCTCTGTGTAAACTACTCTGTACTCCTATAATGAAGTCCGGGCCGCACCCTTCTATTCAAATACCCTGATACAGGAAATGATGTCATTAATAAAGAGAGTGAGAGAGGGGGGGGGGGGGAAACACCTGGCCACAGTATCACACTGTGTTAACCATAATAAATACTGATCAAGTTCATTGTCATTTCAGCTACATACGTGAAATGAAACGTGTCTGTCTGTGTCTGAGTGTATGTGTGTGATGAAGCTGTCGCAGGGTCTGGCAGTGAGGATGGTAGGAGGGTGAAGGGTTCATGATTGTCACGTGATCCAGTGGAGCCGCGCGTGGGGACGGTACTTCTTCGGGACTCGAACCAGACACCTCCCGACTACGGGCCCGCCTCCTCGGCCGCCAGGCCACCACTGCCAGCGTGCATGTGCCTCCTGTGGAATAAACTCGTGTAAACGGCCAGATATTCCACACCGGAAACACATCAATCCCGCAGAACCCTGGCGCTGGACCCTGCTGTGGGCGGGGCCTGGCGGCGCGGGTGACGTCACGGCCCGTCTGGCCGAATCTCGGGCCGCTCGCTGATTGGTCGGCGCCGCGGGCGACGCTATTTGTTCGCGGTGGCGGGGGGGGGGTCGCGTTTAAACCCTTTCGCTTTCCGCGCCGCGTCACGTCGCCCGGAGAAGGACCGGGGGCTGGAGAGGTCGCCGTTATCCTCCGCCGCTGCAGCTCCGCCGGCGGGACCGAGGCGCGGTGAGTGTCCGCGCCGTGCGGGAGGACGGGGGACAGGGGACGACGGTTGGAGCCCCGGCGGCGTCTCCGCTTCGGCTCCATTGTTCCCCGGAGCCTCGAACCCCCAAACCGCGGCGTCTCCGCGTTTTAATTACCGGGAACCGTCCAGTGACGCGGTTCTCGGTCGGTGTTTTAATCGGGGGGACCTCGTGGTGGGACTGGGGGAGATGGACAGTTCTTATTAAACTCAGAACCCCTGTCTTCATTCTGCAGGTGCGCTGGATCTTCTGGCCTGGTGCTAGATGCTGGTAGATGCTGGTAGATGCTGGTGAATGGGGTGGTTTTTGGTTAATACGGTTGTATTTTTTTTGCAGCAGCAGCAGTTGCTATGAAGTCTGACTGGTCCCCTGCGTGACTAGGACCGCGTTGTCCTCTTCGATGGAGGACAGTGTGGGCCTGACGTCCACCGCGAGGAGCTCGTTGGCTCGCGTTGTTTTGTCTTCTGTCTGTTCTCCTCTTTCTCGTGTTTTATGGAACAGCTGCTGTCCCCTGCCTCCGCCCGTCCCCCGCTGAGAGGGACAATGGCACTGGAGTACTTTTTAATCCTCGCGCTTCCAGTCCCCCAGTCCTCGATCAGCGTCCCGGTCCGGTTAATCCCATCAGTTCTGCGTTCTCGCTGATCATCATCCTGTAGAGCGATGGAACTGGGCGGGGCCGGTGCCTCGTACCCCTGGAGAACTGGGACGCTTTAGTCCTGGATATCGGACGTTGGCAGTAAATCTGCGTGTGGGGCGGTCATTATCTTGATTTGAAAGTGACGTGGTTGTTATTGTGAAGCACAGCACACGGTGACACAGTGAAACGTGTCCTCTGCATTTAAGTCACCCTTGGTGAGCAGTGGGCAGTGTGTGGGGACGGTGCTTTCGTCGCCTTCAGCATCTGCTTCCTGACGGAGAGCCGGAAAAGAAAGTGACTGACTGGGATTTCTGGAAGCCTGGGAATGTGGTGGAGCGGGTCGGACTGGTTCCAGGGTTCTGATCTCGTTTCTTCATAATGGGAACGTTGCTCTTCTATTAACAGAAATGGGGATGAAAATCCCCCCTTTTCTGTTTAAAGAGGCACAATGTCCAAACACTCGATTTTAATTTTACTATTACGGCATTTACCAGACGTCCTTATCCAGAGCGAAGTGTCCTGCTCAGGGACATGATGGTAGTAAGTGGGATTTGAACCTGGTGTTCCGTCTTTATCTGTTTTATCATATTTAGAATAACTCTGGGAATAATCTATGGATCCAGTTCCCCGCTGCATGGGACAGGAAGCCGGCGTCCTGGTTTCAGCTCTTCTCCTCAGGGACGTGAAGATGGGCGTCTGGACCAGATCCGGGCGGGGCAGGCCGACCCAGTGCAGCTGTTCTCCTCTCCTCCACTGCAGTCGTGCTCTTTCGTGCTTGGTTAATGGGAGGAGACTAAAACGGTCCTGGGAGGCGGAGTTAATCCCGAACACGCCCTTGTATGGTCGAGGCCAATTGTTTCCATTCCGGTCGGACTATTATCTGGATCATGTTTCAGGTGAAATCCACGTGACTGTAGTTACGTTGCGTCAGTACCAACCTTTTAATTAGAATTCATCTTTCATCTTCCGTTTATTTACATTCCGACGTTGTTCCATTTCTCCAGTCTGGAAGGTTCTGAGCCGTGTCCTGCAGTCCGTGGCCGTGTGCAGAGGTTTGGTTCCGTTCGTGTAATCCAGCGCTAATCCAGCCGCTCTGCCCAAAAACATGCCGCGTCAGTCCGGCAGTACACCGTAATCCCGCCCCCTGCCTGCCCCGCCCCGGCTCTCCTTCCTCCCGTTCCACCAGCTCGCGAACAGGAAGCTGGGGTGGTGAAGAGGGGTCCCGTGGGGACGGTGGGAGAATGTGCGGCCAGCACGGTGAACCGATGGTTGGCCGCCGTTCCAAAACTCTGCCCTGACACTTTTATTTCTTTTTAAATCTAAAAAATCAAATGTGTAGCTGGACTGACGTGGGAAGGGGGACAACTCTCCTGATGTGGCCCAGCGGACGTGTGAACTATATTAACACAATATACGCCACATGGCGTTTTTCCCTCTGACTCCGCCTCCACTGTTTTATTTTTGCTCGGTCATGGTTGGGTTGGTAATTCTATTTGACTGATTTATCTCCCTCCTGAACAGGCCACGCGCCGCTGAAGACCGAACCCGACGCCCGACATAGGTCATGCAGCCGGATGGGGTTGATATGGCAACGGAGGACATGACTGAAGGTCCTGGAGCAGAAGGCGTGGCGATGGCGGAGGAGCCGAAAACCAAACCAGGCGCTCCTGCTGCTAAGGGAACCGCGTCCAAGTTCCCGGAGCCCAAGAGCAAAGCCAAAGGCCCGCCGAAGGGCCGACCGGGAACCGCAGTGGCCGGTGGAGCCGGGTCCAGGCCTCCGGCGGCTCCGAGCTGGCTGGCCAACGGCGTGCAGAGAGCAGGGCCGAGCGAAATGGCCAGGAAGACCTCCACAACAGCGATCGAGAAGAAGACCAGACCGGCTTCTGCTGCCGGCACGAGCACAGGTCCTGTCAAGCGGCCCGCGGCACCAGTGACTACCACCGCTCCTGGAATCAGGAGACCTCCCACCGCGGCCCCCGAGAAGAAGACGGTCAGCATCGCCAGCAGAACCTCTGCAACCGACGGGAAGAAGACGGCCGTCGCGAGCAAGCGGCCTGCGGTGGGAGTCGGGCCGAGCGCCGCGGCCAGAGCCAAGCCCGCCACCGCCGCACCCGGTGAGTGGCCTTCCTTCGCGCACAAAATCGTTCCTTTTTTACCTTCGTCGCTCATCTCCCGCTCACCTCTCCCCACTTCAGCTGCCCGGGCGTCATCTGCAGTCGCCGCCACCAAACCCCCGGCGTCCCGGACGAGCAGGTGAGGCTGGCCACCGTATCAACCATTGACAGGTTTTTATTAGTGTTAACGAGTGTCAACTTGTGGTGTTTTCCCGCTGAACATTTACAGCATTTACTAGACGGCCTTATCCAGAGCGACTTAGTCAGTAGTTACAGGGACAGTCCCCCCCCTGGAGACACTCAGGGTTAAGTGTCTTGCTCAGGGACACGATGGTAGTAAGTGGGGTTCGAACCTGGATCGTCTTTTTCATAGTCAGTAGTTACAGGGACAGTCCCCCCCCGGAGACACTCAGGGTTCAGTGTCGTGCTCAGGGACACGATGGTAGTAAGTGGGGTTTGAACCTGGGTCTTCTGGTTCATAGGCGAGTGTGTTACCCACTAGGCTACTACCGCCCCACACTGAACCGTATTTTAGCTGCGTTGTAGGTTGCGAATCTGACTCCATCCTCCCGCCCCGCCCGTACGCGTATTAATGATCACTTAGTGCAGGCTCTCCGCCTTGATGTCGTTTCCTGGCTTCCTGTCTGATGTTCGGTAATGAACCACATGCACTCCAGATGGCTTCAGACGTCGGCCTTCAAAAAGTGATCTTGTTGGGATCTGAGGAGCGTTTTTCTCTCTCGTGCTCGTTCTTCCGGTGACTTTTTAACAAGCCGCCATGCTGAAGTCCTGCGCTCGTACAAACACGAGCACGTTGAAAACGTACGAGCTTTAAAGCTGGACGTGGTAAACGAAACGTGGTCTCTTACGCGGGGTTCATTTGGTAAGTAATGAGCGCAGTTTTCGGCCCTGATGTCCCTTGACCATCAAGGACAGGCTAACAACGTTCTTAATGACCAGAGGAAGTCACTGGAAAATCCACAGAAGGGTTTTTTTCTGTATCGTCCTATTTCCCAGTCTCGTTAGGCAAAGATACGGTGGCTGATCGATACGGTGGACGGCGTGTACGCAATCATGTTGACTTTTTCTTAGACTTGCGTATAGTTAAAAAATGTAATGGTTTCGTGAAATGGAACCGATCTCTGATCTTACGGTGTGTTTAATGTGCATTTTCACATATGGGAATTATCTGGTTATGCCACCATCCATGTGAATCACTCTGCCACGGTGTTTACCATAAACCCCTAATGTCTCCATTTGTCTGTCTTCTAATGCACTCTGACACCCAATCTGCCACCTCACGTCCACCGCTCACCCTTTGGTCTTTCTTGATCTTATAGAGAGACATTTTAACCTAAAAGGGATTTAGACATAATGGTGCAGTGGTGGCCTAAGGAAGCGGCCCCGTAATCAGAAGGTTGCCGGTTCGAATCCCGATCTGCCAAGGTGCCCACACACTGCTCCCCGGGCTCCTGTCATGGCTGCCCAGTGCTCACTCACAGTGATTGCTTAAATGCTGAGGACCAATTTCACTGTGTGCACTGTGTGCTGCGCTGCTGTGTATCGCAATGACAATCACTAATTTAGTCCAGCTCCGTAATGTCTGTGTTGACCTCCTAGGCCGCCAGGAGGGGTCACGTCGCGGCCTGTCTCTACAGCCACAGTAAAGAGTGCTGCCATGGCAACCAGACCTTCATCTGCTCCCCCTGGTGGAAAACAGAATCCGTCTGGAAAGCGGTCAACTCTTCCTGCCTCTGTCCAGAAAGGTATCAACCTACCGAGGATTCAGACCTTCTGTTAAAAGTTGGTGGAAATGTATATTTCTTTTAAACATGTTCCTGTTTTTCCTTCAAGATGCCAGCAAGGCGAAGACTGCTGTACCCGGGAAGCCTTCAGCTGCTGCTACTCGCGCACTCACCACACGTCCCTCCAGACCAGATCAAACTAAAGCAGGTGTTCAGTCTCAGTACCACCAGCCAGTCAGAGCTTCCAGGAAAGCAGATGCCAAGCCTGCTGCTCCACCCCGTCGCCCCGCACCAAATGCCCCCGATGGCAAAGCTGCTCAACCCAAACGTTTGGAGACCACCAAACCACCACCACCCCAGGAGAAGGTCCAGGTCAGTCCCAGAGTCAACCTTCCCAGGATGCCCTCAGTCTCGCAGAGACCAGTAGGAAGCAGCACTCCCATCGCAGTCAAGAAGATTCCAAAACCAACCCAGTCCGTTTACCCCCTGGCTGTAAACGGGCGACCCGCCAGCTGGGCGGAGTCTGTGGATCCAGTTGCCGTTGCCACGGTAGCTGCCCACGTTCACCCAGTATCGGAAGCAAGACCCGAGCCCGATGGTGCTGGTTCGGTGGTTTCCACTGAGATCCAGCCAGCAGCGGGGAGCGTGGAGGAGACTGTGGAGGTTCCAGTGGTGGAGGTTCCGTTGGTCCTCTCCACAGCTGATGGAGCGTCAAGAGGAGGGCACGAGTTAGCAGAGTCCACATCTGAGCCTTTATCTACTGCCATGTCATCTGAGGATCCAGGGGCACCTGTGCAACCGGAGGCTGCCGAAAGGACTCGGCTGGACGAAGAGGAGGAGCGAGATGAAGGCAGTCAGCAGGTGTCCATGTCCGAGATGAGTGGCACGCAGCCCACAGAAGAATCCCGGCCAGGCTCTGCAGGGCTTGCAGGGTCCATTTGGCGAGCAGGAGCCATGTTTTCTGAGATGGATTCTGAGGAGGTGAGTTGCAGCCAGCAAGGGGCTTCGGAACTAAGTGCGCCTGGTGTCCTTGAAGGTACAGAGAGCATGGACGACCTCGGGGAGGCCAGTTTGAAAGGCCCAGACGAAGGCGCCTCTGCTGGGTCACCTGATTTTGAAAAGGTTCCAGATATTCCTGCCAACGACGACGACGAGGATGAGGGTGACGATGAGGACTATGTGTGTGACATGGAGGTTTGTTCCGAACAGGCTGAGGACTCCAGACCGTTGCAGCAAGATGGTGATGAAGATGAAGATGTGGAGATGGCGAGTGAGGCCGTGACTGAAAGTGGGCTGGAGAGTTATGGCAATGCTGATGACGATGACGACTACTTTCCTGACGACTATCGCATTGACAACCTCAACCGGACTGTTCCTCCACCGCTGCCTTGCCCACATCCAGCATCTGCTGCGCTTTTGCCCCACCACACATCTGAAGCGCGTCCTGAGGACTCTGACACTCCCATCCAACTTCCCAGTCCATCGTGGCTTGGGATGGGCACCGAGTACGGAACAACGAAGTCCTCCCCTCACTCTCTGTCCCTACAGCCAGGCCAAGGGCCATCTGCAAGCACCGGTGTCCCCTCAGGCAGTCGTGGACTTCAACCCACGGCGAGGGGCATGTCCCAGTCCAGCACCCTAAGTGGCACTGAGCTGGCAGCTCACAGCAGCAGTGACACCTCGACCCCCGAGGAGCTCTGTGACCACCACGAGCCTTCATCTGCCGTCCTTCCGGAACCTGCCGTGAAGGACGAGGTGGTCCGCGCCGCTGAGGCTGTGGGCTCTCCTCCGTCCTCGGCTACAGAGGATGAAGCTAGCGACACCGAAGGAGAGATGCAGCTGGATGAGGCTGAACCAAGGACTGTGGCCAATGGGGACTCCTTGGGTCGTGCCAGCACCACCCCACCTGCTCGCGGCTTGTCCGCTTTGGCCGAGCACGAGGAAGACGAAGTCCTGGTGGGAGGAGACACTCCCCAGTCTGCTGGCTCCTATGGATCCAATGTTGCCTCCACCGCGGAGAACTCGTCCAAAAGCCCCGGAATCTTCTCGCTGGAGAACGAGGAGCAGCTGCCTGAGGAAGCCAAGGATCAATCGCTGATTCAGGAGCTGAAGTTGATCCCTGCTCTGGTCGTGGAGGTGGACCTGGTGCCCCTCGGCCGGGTCCTTCAAAAGGAAGGAGGAGTTGGCGAGCCGTCCCTGGAGGCTCCAGAGCCCGGACTGGCCTACTCCCCTTCTGATCGCGGCGAAGAGGTGGAGGAGCGGCGGCCGCTTTTCTCCCCGGCTGAGGAAACTGAGGACTCGCCAGCAGGTAACGTTTGAATCCCACCCGCAGACCGTGATGTTGGTCTTCACCCTTCTTCACAGCAGACCACGTGTTGAAATGTCAATAAATAATAATAATAAAAAAGAATGGGCTGGATCATTGATCAATGCCAGTCTCTACCTGTTAACTTTTTGTGAATATATGGCTTTAGCTCCTGTATTAACATGGAACTTGTTGTTTTTATGTGCCATCGTTTGATGAACTTGCCTGTTGGAGAGAACTTGGAATGAAATGTGTATTTATTGGACTTGTCTTTTTTTTTTTTTTTTTTTTTCATTTCACTTGACTGATGACCGACAATTTTAGTACTGAAATAAAGAATGTATTTAATGACGGACTGCTAACATTATTCCCCTTGCCTAGGAGCAGTCTTGGAGGCCTACCTAGAAATTGTTCTCCACCCCCAGTCGTCACTTCTACTTGTGTGCTGAAGAGTGTTTTACCACCTTTTAGTCCGGCATGACGCGGTTCTCTTAAACATCTAAAAGCACGCCTCGTCCACATGTGAAGAGCTATTAACGTATCTTCAGAACGTCCAGCTTTTAAGCAGACACGACGGTGGAAACCATGGAAGTCCGTGTTGCTGGCATCAGGAGCAGATTTGTGTAGTTTGTGGTTAAATCCCTAGTGCCGCATTGTTGGGCCGAAGACGCGGCGTAGTCTTCCGTGGTGACCGCGCCGCCGTGTGGTTGGGTCTGTGCGTTGCGTGTAGACCCCCTCGGGAGAATGCTCCTCAGTGTTCCGGGAGTCTTTGTATTTCCAGATCTGGTTTTGTGCTTGGTTTTGTCCTTGGTTTTGTGAGGGTGGGTGAGGGGGGGGGAAGCCCAGCTCCGAGAAGGAACGAGAGATGGAACCCCACCGCGCCTCTGGACCTCCCCAAAGGTGCCCCTTTGCTTGTTTCTCCCGTCTTCCTCCCCTTCTGCTCCCTCCATCTTCCTGTGTCACATGACCATGGGGCCTGAGACACGACCCCTCCTCCCTGCAGGATACGAGTTCAAAAAATTGGTCCATTTTAGTCCTCAAACCAAAGAAATTTTTGTAGAGGATTTGGGCCGCTCCAATGGGACTTCAAATCAGTGCCCGTTGCCTGGCCATGAACGGGTTCTGTGTTGAGAGGAGATGTCTGGTCTTCTAAGCACCTTCACACCTCTGGTCTCCAGGGGTTGTATTTATTTGATAATTTGCTTGCATGCCCTTCACTGCAGTGTTTGAACCTGGACTCGCGGCGCCGGTTGGTGACAACATGCCAAGAACTGCCACCATACACACTGCTTGTGCACGCTTTGACCATTTTCTGCATGGCTAACAGCACCTCCTGAACGAGAGCGCGTCCCCACCAGCTTCTCTAGATAACGGGCTTGGCCTACAGGGACGGGTTCTTTTACTTTACACGCGTGCACCAGAATGAAGCCTCCCGTCACAGAGCTGGCTGGGCGGTGGCTACTTCCTGTGCTAAATGTACCTTCACCTGGCCACATTTCTCTGTGCACTCATCCACCGGTTCATTCGTCTCGAGATGATGATGATGTCACTTCCCCCAGAGTTTGGAACGCTGGTGAAATGATTGTCTGCTTTAACTCTTTCTTTGGTTTTATTTTAGGCTCCTCCAGTCTGGACCAGGACTGGTCTCCCCACCAGCGCTGTCCCTGGCCTGTTCAGGCTGGTCGCGTGACCTTGTCGCTGGCGCCGCGGTTGCCCGTGGGCGACCTGCCTCCCAGAATGCAGAGCTTTAAGCCCCCGGTTCAGCTGCGGCGTCTGGAGGAACATCAGCGGCACGTGCAGGAGATCGAACGACGGCATGAAGGCCCGAGTAGAGCGGACGTGGGCGCGGACGAGCCCGAGGCGGTAGACAGGAAGTGCGAGGACCCGGCGGCGGCATTGGAGATGCAGCAGAGGGACCTGCTGCAGCTACAGTTGCAGCAGCACCAGCAAGATCTCCAGCAAAGGCAGCAAGACCTGGACCAGCAACGTAAACAGCGGCAAAAAGCCCCACCCGCTGTCCTCCTCTCGCCATCGTCTGGCCTCTGCACCATCTACGAGGTTCTGGAGAGTGAGGAGGACGAGGAGATGGACAGGCTGGTCCACGAACCTCCAACTGATGTGGATGGAGTGGCCGACACCGAGGAGGACGGGAGCAGCGTCACCGGGAGCTCGTCCACCTCGCCCGAACAGGACGTCGTCTCACAGGCCCAGCAGATTGGGGGCGTGGAGCTGGACTGGGGCGCCAAGGTGGACATAGTCCAGCAGCTCATCAACCAGACGCTGCTTCTGGCCAGCGAGGGCTGCTCTCCGCTCCTGCTGCTGCCGGGCGGGGCCGGGGGGACGCTCAGCCCCCTGGAGAGCAGCCTCTGGCCCAGCCTGCTGCCGCCTCTGACCCCGCCCTCGGCCACGGTCACGTCGGTCAGCAGCTTCTCGCCGGAGGCCGCGGGCACTGCGCAGCAGGGGGACTGGACCGTGGTGGAGCTGGAGACCCATCACTGACCAGCCCGGTAACTACCAGGCTGAGCCGATGTGAACGTATGGCATTGAAATAATGCCTGTTGTCCTTGCAGCCGTGTCCCCCAGCGTTAACCCCCCTAACCCGGGATTTCAGAATTTTATTCATTTTTCTCTTCAAAATGGGCCGTTTTGTGGCATTTTCTCGAATTCTGCAATTTAATTTTTAGTTTTTCCCTTCTTAAGCTCCAGCCAGGGTCTACAGAGGCCTAGTAAGACTGTGAATGAGTGAAGGGTCTGCCTGACCGTGTGGACCTCCTTCCTCACTACCTCTCACCCCCAACCCCCACCCCTGGTCTCACTAAATCGCTGGGACGGTGACTGCAGGGACCTGAATGGAAATACCGTCACCAGCAGCTGTTGTAGAAACGTTGGGACTTTACATGAAGGATTTTGGAGTCATTTTTGTCAATTATGCAATTTGCTTTATGAATTTTAACACTATGAATTAAGAAAATTAGCCTGGAATAGATTAAATGAGGTGAAGGAGGGAGACTTTAGTTGTATTGGTCTCACACTAAATGTATAATGTAGCTAAAATGAACACTGGACGTAGATTTTTTTAATGTACATAATACCGTTCCCTTCTATTTATTTTCTTAGCATTCTATTTTCGGATTCACTCGTGCTGGGTACGTTGTAATATTTCTCTGGAACCGTGAGTTGGTGCTTTCATTATGGAGCAGCTAATTCTGAACTTACACTCGCCATATACTGTGAAAGGGAAGTAGGTTTAAAAAAAATACTATGAAGGGACCTGAGCACTGATTAAGAATTTTATAGGTCCAGAGCAAAAAAATGTGAATTTGTGTTTGTGCCAGAAGGAAGTTCCACGTACGCTTCATGCTGTTCACATCGTTTCGTTGCAAATAAAGAGCTCTGATTCCCATTTTATCTGGTCTTTTAATTCCACAGGCTGAGGGAAATTAACTTAAATTGTATGAAGAACATTCAGCTTCAACAAGAGAACGTGAGCAGAACGTTGGCTGGTGTGAAGCGATCTCGGTGGAACAGAATTCCGCTAAAACATCGTAACGAAGCAGCAGTCTGTGCTGTTAATGAACATGTGACATCGCCAGACCTGTCACGAGAACCTCCGTTGTAGGACTGTGACCTGACTTGGCGGAGCTCTGTGCCGGTGTCCTCACAGCCCCTGTGGCTGGGACTGCTCGCCTCTCAACAGCGCCCCCAGCAGGCAGTCTGTGGCGACGGTGACGGACGGCTCCTCTGTGCCCAGAAACAGCAGCGGCCGGTAGTCACCCTGAGGCGTGACACACAGGACCCTGTGCCACACACACCCCTACACCTCAAGCAAGACGTCCCGTCCAACATTATAAACTCTTATTTACAACATGGCAGCAAGAAGTGACATGAATGCTGGTGGAAAGAACAGCATGGCGATGGAGACGTTATCCTATGAACCCAGGTTCAAACCCCACTTACTACCATCATGTCCCTGAGAAAGACACTTATCCCCCAGAGGGACTGTCCCCTAATCGACTCTAATCGATGCTGTAAACAAAATGCCTTGAACCATTTAAATTTACAGCATTTACCAGGCGCCCTTGTCCTGAGAGCCTTAAAGTCAGAAGTTACAGGGACAGCCCTGGAGACACTCAGGGTTAAGTGTCTTGCTCAGGGACACGATGGTAGTAAGTGGGGTTTGAACCTGGGTCTTCTGGTTCATAGGCGAGTGTGTTACCCGCTAGGCTACTACCACCCGGAACCAGTATTGTCAGGTACATGCGTCCACAAAACTGATCTGTTGCCCCGCCCAGTCTAGGACGTTCCCTGGGACGACGTCTGAAGCTCCCAACTCACCACTCAGAGATGTCGTCCTCATCTGGGTCGGGGTTCATTTGGACCCACTGGCCGATGGTCCACACCCTGGCCACCGGCACCCGGTCACCCTCACGGTCCCCTGTCACGTCCAGGCAGCACAGGAAGTAGCTTTCAGGAGACAGTGATGGACAGATGGACAGTGGTGTCGTCACTGGAGATGTTCAGTGGACGATTCAGGTTTACTGAGCGAGAACTCGCAGTTTTATAAACGAACTGGTTAATTGTTGTGATGATATTTATACTGCATGTAGATGTATAGTTTCAGGAGTCTGGGGGAGTGGCCTGACTCACTACTCGACCCTGGCCCCGCCTCCCTCCTCTGCTCCTTCCGCCTCCCGCTCTCTCGGCCACCGCACGTTCCAGCGCATGCGCTTGTGGAGGCCGCGGGCGGGCGTGGCCAGGAAGGGCGTGGGGGAGGAGTAGCGGAAGATGGACACCTTGACGCCGTGGACCTGACACCGGCCGATGTAGAAGTGAGAGAGGCTGCAACAGAGGGGCGAGGAGGGGCCGGTGAGATTCACGGCGCCTCACGGGCCTCCAGAACGACACGGGAGGAGAGGTTGCCACGGCGACGGCTCGCCAGCCTGAGACTCACCCGCGTGGGTCGGCTTCCTCCAGGGACAGGAAGTTGAACAACGCGTACGTCAGTACTAGCTGGTCTAACCGGCCGCACAGCTGCTGAGACAACTGCAGCAGCTACACACACACACACACACACACACACACTATTCACAAAAATACACAAGGGCTTCATCCAGACAGTTTTCTCAGTCTAGGGTTCCCAACCTGGGGGGGGCGCCAGAGTTGTAAAATGATTATTAGATTAGTGAAAGTGAAGTGATTGTCACACGTGATACACAGCAGCACAGCACACGGTGCACACAGTGAAATGTGTCCTCTGCATTTAACCCATCACCCTGAGTGAGCAGTGGGCACCATGACAGGCGCCCGGGGAGCAGTGTGTGGGGACGGTGCTTTGCTCAGTGGCACCTCAGTGGTACCTTGGCAGATCAGGATTCGAACCGGCAACCTTCTGATTACGGATCCGCTTCCTTAACCGCTAGGCCACCACTGCCCGTATAATTATTATTAACCGTCTAAAATCCCGGTAACACACCCGAACTCACCAGAATCCTTTACGCCACGTGGACCAGAGCTGAAAACCGCGTTCCCCCGGTCTACAGTACCGATCCTTTCCGTTTGATTCGCTGCTCGTTTTATTCAGTGTTCGTTTGAAAAGAGCTGACCGGGTCGTGGCTGTGTGGAATATTTTCCTCGGCTGTACGAAAAGGATGCGGTAAAAACACCAGACTTTTTAGGGCCGATAATGGCGCGTGAAGCGAGGAGAATAAGAACGAAAACCTGCAACTCATCTCTTTTTGTGCAAATAAAAGTATGTAATGAATCATTTTATTCTTTCTTATTGTGTGTATGTGGGAAGGTATTGGTGTTGAGGGGTCCTGGCTCGTCTTTTACATTTACAGCATTTATCAGACGCCCTTATCCAGAGCGACTTACAGTCAGTAGTTATAGGGACAGTCCCCCCCCCCGAAGACACTCAGGGTTAAGTGTCTTGCTCAGGGACACGATGGTAGTAAGTGGTGTTTGAACCTGGGTCTTCTGGTTCATAGTCAGTAGTTACAGGGACAGTCCCCCCTGGAGACACTCAGGGTTAAGTGTCTTGCTCAGGGACACGATGGTAGTAAGTGGTGTTTGAACCTGGGTCTTCTGGTTCATAGTCAGTAGTTACAGGGACAGTCCCCCCTGGAGACACTCAGGGTTAAGTGTCTTGCTCAGGGACACGATGGTAGTAAGTGGGGTTTGAACCTGGGTCTTCTGGTTCATAGGAAGTAGTTACAGGGACAGTCCCCCCCTGGAGACACTCAGGGTTAAGTGTCCTGCTCAGGGACACGATGGTAGTAAGTGGGGTTTGAACCTGGGTCTTCTGGTTCACAGGCAAGTGTGTTACCCACTAGGCTACTACCACCCTTTTACGGGCAGGGGGGCTTCAGGGAGAAAAGTTTGGGAACCACTGGTTTAAGTAATGTGTGTGTGTGTGTGTGTGTGTGTGTGTATGTTACCTTTGTGCGGATACAGGCCGGCAGCAGAGGCCGTGGCGGCAGCACGCTGCGGGCCGTGAACTCCAGGAAGGTGAAGTAGGGCTCACACTCGCACAGGAAGTCGTGCAGCGCCCGGGGGAAGCCCTCGGCCACGCCCGCCTCCAGACTGCAGCTTCTGAGTACAGATCATAGCTTCAATAAACTCCCACCATCGTTCTGAGCTGTGGTTCCGCGTTGCACCGCGTCCCTTCTGCACCTGGTCTGAATGAGACGGTCCTGCAGTCGCTCGGCCCTGTTCAGCAGGTTCAGGACCTTCTCTTCCATCAGGTCCAGCTGGAGGTCGGACGGAACAGCGCCCCATTCAGCCTGGCCACCACCAGGAGGAGTCGCTGCGCTGTATTCTTTTTTTAAAAGAGAAGTTTAATATCGGTTATTTAAATCGTGGTTTCGAACGGCCGATGTTTTCCGGGGTTGGACCCTGACCGGCAGTCCCTCGTCTCTCCACCTTCCCTCCTGCTGCATCTGTGGCCGGAGCTGCCAGGTCCTTGGTGTCCTCCTGCGATGACATTCCTACAGAAGACAGCGATGATGATGATGATGATGATAGGTTTTCACGTTCTCAGTATTATTAGCCTGAATGGGGACCCTGACATTATTTCTACACACGTTCATGTACATTTTACCCGGCGTATCATGGTTATTTCACACCGTACTACTTCTGGAAGTTACAGTTTGGAAGATTTAGCCAGTAATTTTGCCTTCGATCTATATTGCTAATTTATCATTTTTTACCATTTCCATTTCTGGCATTTACAAGACCTTAGGGACAGTCCCCCTGGGAAAAAAGACGCTTTATTCTGGGACGTTACTTCACGCATTTACATTTCCAGCATTTACCAGGCGCCCTTATCCAGAGCGACTTACAATCAGTAGTTACAGGGACAGTCCCCCCCTGGAGACACTCAGGGTTAAGTGTCTTGCTCAGGGACACGATGGTAGTAAGTGGGATTTGAACCTGGGTCTTCTGGTTCACAGGCGAGTGTGTTACCCGCTAGGCTACTACCACGCATGTTGTTATAATTTATATAAGTTGCTTTAACATCGGTGGCGGTGGTGATGATGACGATGTGGTGAAGGCGCCTTTACCGTCAATTGTGGCCGCTGTTCTGCAGAAATGTCGTCACGCCGCGAATAACTGGACTAAATGAAGAAGCTGCTGCCTGATTGGTCGGCCGGAGCTCGTCATCAGCCAATCGGCTCTCGCTTTAATATTGGATATTAAAGAAGCTTCCCCGGGATCGGGCTCTGACGTCGTGACGTACAGGACGCTCGCAGGAGGGGGCGGAGTCGCGGCGAACACGTCACAACGTTTTAAAACACAATGTTTAAAACAAGCCCAGCCGGACGCGTTTCTTATGTTTCATAATATCTGAAAAATTCATTAGAGCTCAAGTGTTTAAAGTGAATAAAATGCGACGCCGCTGAACGATGAGAGCAGCACCGCGCATGCGTGCGTGCGGCACGGCCGTACCACGTGATGCGCCAGCGGGGCGTGGCCAGCGACGGGCTCCACCCCCACGGGCTCCTCCCTCTCGACGCGCCGGCATCAGCTCCTCTTCTCCCGCTTGAACGCCGCGGAGTAAACGGCCGGCGGGGCGCGTTTGGACGCCGCTTCGTTTCACCGGACGGGACTCCGCCTCTGTGATGCCCGCAGGAGACTCTCCCCACCCGGCGGAGACCAGGAGCGGCCGAGGGGCCGCAGGCACGGCGCCGCGTCCGGTGTGGCGGGGACGTAACGCAAATGGCCTTGTAAAAACGTCCACGCGAACCTTTTTTCGTTGTTGCGTCGCAGCCACGTCCGTTTATTAAAGTGCGTTTTTGAATATAAAAGACAAAGCGGACAGTAGGACGCTGGACGCACCGGACAAAAGCGGGAAGTGCGGGGACGCGCGCGACATGGCCACCGATCCGGTCCAAGTAAGAGCGCCACAATGTATCTAATCCACGTGATGACAGGAGGAGGGTGATGGTGATGATGAGGGTGAGAGGGTGATGATGGTGATGAGGGTGAGAGGGTGAGGGTGATGCGTCTTTGTGTCCGTGGGAGCTGAGCGCGCGCACCGCGACTCTGTGTTCAGCACTAATATTTACATGTAGCCTGTCCTGATGATGATGATGATGATGATGATGATGGCAGGTTGTACTGGGACTGTGGAACTGACTCGGTGCAGCTGGACTGGTCTGTACTGGGAGACAGAGTGTGTGTGTGTGTGTGTGTGTGTGTGGCGCAGTATTCCCTCTTTGTGCCCAAAAATTCCCGGGATAGAGTCCAGGCTCCCTGCGGATTTCTGGGTCGGCCAGTTGTTCAGCTCGGAGCATCATCTGTCTTTTGTTTGAGCCCAGAGTGTATCACACACACACACACACACACACACAAACAGGAAGACTGGAGAACAAAAACAAACCTAATAGCAATCCAAGCCCCACTGTGTCAGACTTCCTCTGTAAGGTCAGTGTGTGTGTGTGTGTGTGTGTGTGTGTGTGTGTGAGAGAGACACTCGGGCTTTGAGAGCTGTAGCCTGAGGCGTATGCAGTTCCACTAAAACACACAGAGCTTCTCCTTATCTCCCGCGTCCACCTCCCCCTCCACACCGCTGCTCCTTCTGCCTCGCGCATCTGAACTTCCCGCTTTTCTCCTGTCCTTTTCCCCCGGTGTCTCGCCCCCTCTCTTCCTTTCTCACACACACACACACACACACACACACACACGGACGTGTTTATGCCACAGGGGAGAAGTGAAGAACCCTTCCCATAAAATGGAAGATGACGTAGTGGAGCAGTTATGTTCGGCCGCGTTCCAGGGTTCAGAACCCCTTACTGTACACACACCCACCCAGAGACAGAGGGATGCAGGCCTCCGCCCGCTTCATGATGGGACTCCTCGTTATGGACACTTTTATTTAACCCCTTGTTCACCCCAATACGCCGAGGAACGGACGGCTTGGACGGCGTGACCCCTGCGGTGTGGG